>NC_030431.2:23808082-23875582 GCF_001660625.3 Ictalurus punctatus
ATGGCACGGAGAACTGTGTTCACAGACAATGAGTTCTGGAGATGTTTCTGAACCCATGCAGTGATTTCCATTACAGATTCAGGCCTGTTTTTAATGCAGTGCCGCCTGAGGGCCCGAAGATCACGGGCATGCGATACTGATTTTCACCCTCGTCCCTTATACACAGATTTCTCCAGATTCTCTGAATCTTTTGATGATATTATGTACTGTAGATGACAAGATATTCATAGTCTTCGCGATTTAACATTGAGGAACATTTATTCTGAAATCATTCCACACATTGTAGACGCAGTTTTTCGCAGATTAGTGAACCTCTACCCATCTTTACTTCTGAAAGACGCAGTTATATCAACAAAGTTATATCAACAACTTATCAACAGTTATATCAACAAAGCTGTCCAAATGATCACTGCTTTATAGGTTAAAAAGTGATTGTGGGCCAGCAGTTATAAGGATGTCATTAGAGGTTATAGCATGACTACAGTTATACTACATTCTATGGACTCTCAAAGCCTAACCTTCTAGATGAGAAAAGGTCACAGGTTATATAACAGTTTTAAAAGTGTCAACAATTAGAATGTGTCATTATAGGCTATAACATGTTATAACAGTCAGAATTTCCATTTAATGTTTCTATTAAATGCAGTTCATGTAGTTATAGTAGGTTATAGCAGTTATACTATAGGTTCTAAGGGTTAAGCCTTTGACATTTTATAACGTGTCATTGTGGGCTATAACATGTTATAACAGGCAAAGATTGTTTCAAGGTTAAGGACTTTATCATAGGTTATAGCAGTTTTAATATATACTATAATTGGTATTTTATAACTCGTCATTACAGGTTATAACATGTTATAACTGTAAAAGTTTTCCGAATGGTGTTTCTAGGTTATAGCACCTATCTTGACCTATAACCGTTTTAAACATAATAGGCTCTAAGAGTTAATGGCTTGACATTTTAGAACTTGTCATTATACACTATAACAGGATATAACAATAATAGATCTTCATATGGTTATGCTGTGGTATTATTTTTGGACTTTTGAGCGACATGCACTAAAGCTCTGTGTTTTTCACATCAAGGTTTCATCCCGAGAAGTCAGAACTATTTCTCAAAGTCGTACACAGACACGTGTCGAGAAGCACTTAGTGAGTTTGATTCAGATCAGAAAAGGAGAATTCGGCCAGCTACAGCTGACGGGCTACCTGCAGAATTTCCAGACATCAAGGTAAGACACACACATACACACACGCACGCACACACAGAGTTGTAACCTTTGTCACCTCTCGTTCGCCCTTCAGCTCTACCCAGGGTCGAGTCGCTCGTGTTTCATTATGAATGCAGCAGAGATCGAGTATCAGAGCGAGTCACTGTAGTGCAGTCTGTAATCAGGACACTGTGAGGCTTCCACACAGCTTCCACTCTGGAGATACACACTCGGATACATGCTCTGATACACGCTCGGATACACGCTCACAAATATTTAAGCTGAGTAAATGTACTATTTTAAGGAAAAAATAAGGTAATTTTGAATTTGATGGCCACAACATGGCTCAAAAACGTTGGGACAGGTTAGTAAAAAGAAAACAACTGGAAGTTAATTGGCAACAGGATAGCAAGATGATTGGGTATAATAAGAGTATCTTAGAGAGGCAGAAGTTCACCAATCTGCGAAAAACTGCGTATACAATTTGTGGAATTGTACTACTACTAGTAGTAACAGGGATAGTATTTCTACTACTGCGTGTGCTGGTATTAGTACTACTAATACTACTACTGCTACGAATACTACATCCAGTGATGGTATTTATACTACTACTACTGCTGGTATTAGTACTACGACTACTGAATCCTTATAATTATATATAATTAAGTTTTGTTGTTTTGTGAGTCTTGCAGTTTCAGTACACAATTACAGCAGACAAACGTATTCCGGCTAATCAACTCTGAACGAAGCTAACAGTTCTTTATTTGTTTTTCCACTTTAGCGACGGGCACTGAACACTCCTTTGGTGGTTATCTCTAAAGAACCGTTGTCCTATAAATCCATGGACTGCTGGAAGCCCCTCGGCTCTCCATATTCAATGGAAGACGACAACCCACACAAGTACTTCATTTCAGGCAAGAAACCCAGACGAATCTGGGTTTAACACTTTTCTGAATATCCTGTGAATACTACTACATTTGCGCATCATAACATCGCGTCACGTGACTGGTAACGTTAGAGATGATGTATTCATGGAAAGTCGATCGTTTATTCATATTAATTATTAATTCTATTACTATTATTTTACTAAAGTAATTTTTAATTAAATACGTTGCTTGACTTGACGACAGACTTGGTCATTTTGTTGGTTAGTTCAGCTTACTCTCCGAGTTGTTTTCACATTGTGGACAACGTTCGTTTTTTGTAGGATACACTGCTGTCTCATTTGTTTATGGAGACTTTGGGTGCGTGGGTGTTTGGAGGATTGTGAGAGTAAGAAGAACATGCCAATGCTTTGAAGGATGTAATATTTAATTGCGAATCTGTTTTTAGAGGATTTAAACCTAACATGGTGAACAAATTATATTATAGAATTCAGGCAATTTTACTGGGGTTATCTCATACAGTGTAGCAAGTAATAATCTGGAAAGACCTTTGTAATATCACAGGCTAAAACTGGATTTAAAGAGAAGCAAATTAGTAAATGAATCACATGAAAATGAATCTCATGAAAATGAATCAGATGTAAATGAATCACATGAAAATGAATCTCATGAAAATGAATCCGATGTAAATGAATCAGATGTAAATGAATCATACGTAAATGAATCACATGAAAATGTATCACTTGAATATGAATCTCATGAATATGAATCTCATGAAAATGAATGACATGTAAATGAATCATATGTAAATGAATGACATGTAAATGAATCATACGTAAATGAATTACATGTAAATGAATCACATGAAAATGTGTCACTTGAATATGAGTCTCATGAATATGAATCTCATGAAAATGAATCACATGTAAATGAATCATACGTAAATGAATCACATGAAAATGTATCACTTGAATATGAATCTCATGAATATGATTCTCATGAAAATGAATGACGTAAATGAATCATACGTAAATGAATCACATGTAAATTAATCACATGTAATTGAACCATATGAAAATGAATAAATAAATTAAAGACAAATACGTTGCTTGAGAAATATTGTAAAATATTTGAATGTATACAGTATTTTCTAAATGGTACTTACTGAGGTATTGACTGTAACCTTTGACCTTTAACGAATCAGTGATATTATTATACCGCGGTGTGTTTGCAGGTTTTACTGGCTACGTTCCCAAAGCCAGGTTCCTGATAGGTTCTAGCTATCCCAAAACCACCAACAAGGCGCTGATCCAGCTTGGCAAGCAGATGAAGGCGAGTCACAGTGCGCACGGCCTGACGACAGAAAGCGCTGACAATCTGGTCTCATTGCCCAGCATCTACCCCACACAGCAGGGTCTGCTGCCCCGCTACACCGGACACGTGCCAGGTACTGACTGCTTTTTACTCAGAAATATGCAGGGACAACGCGCTGTCGCGAATATTATTATTCAAAATGTTGATCAAACATTAATCAGTTTTAATTTGAACCTTTACAGAAAAATCGCATGAACTTCAGATGTGAATAATAACATAATGACGTGGTTTTAGACACGGTGTGTTTGAAGTTTTTCACATGTACAGACTTTTTTTTTATTTGATTTTTTTCAAATGATTCCTTTATTTTCACGATTCTTTTTGCATGATTCATTTTCTTTTTACACATGATTCATTTATTTGCACGATTTTTACACAGTGTATTTTTATACAATTTATTTTCAGTGATTTTTATACATTTATTCGCACGATTCTTACACAATGTATTTTTTAAATATAATTCATTTTCAGTGATTTTTACGCATGAGTCATTTTTCACTCGCGATTCATTTTTTGACACATGATTCATTTAATCTCACGTGATTCTTCAAACGATTCATTTATTTATTTCCACGTGCAGTTTTCTGCCGGATTGATACGTATTTTCACCTTTTCATTTTCTTTTCTCACGTAATGTATTTATTTCTTTTCACATGTAGTGCATCTGGTTTCATTTTATTCAGATATAAATTTCTGAAATGAATCAAAAGGTTAAACGATAAAGAACGTGAAATGGTTGTGATATTTCTGTACCGAAGCTGCTGTAAAGCAGATTTTCACTTCTTGTGAATGGTCAGTTATATTCAGCTGAGCTGACATGTCGCCATGCCAACAGGATACAAATTTCGATACGGACAGACGTTCGGGAAGCTCACCAGCAACTCGCTAGAGCTGAGCGGCACACGCAGGAAGATCGACATCGAGGAATGAATCATGGAGCTTTAGATGGACCCCAGCAGCTAGTACGATCACCGGCACTCAGGAAAAATATCACAAGAATCACAAATATAAGCGGGATTAAAGGAAAATGGAACATGGAGAGAGTTTATGGAGGTTTATTTGTTGTTATTTTTTTGCGCATGGAACTATTCCAACAGTTATCCTACGTTCACACAGCAATTAGATATCCTAATTATAGTATTATGATGATATCTGTAATTCTAGGATGCTGAAAAATCCTAATAATGCTTAATTCTGACATAAACTGACAATTAATATGTGATCTTTTTTAAATAGCATTTTTTTTTTTTTTAGTATTTCTGGTAAGAAATTTAGGTTAAAAAAAAAACCCTCACAAAACTTCTGATTTGCTTAGACATAATGTGCTTTATTGTCACACAGATCTGATCAGGAAAACCCACAGTCAGTCAGTCAGAGAGGAGGCACTCAAAATAATCACTTGTACTATATATACAGTCAGGTCCATAAGTATTTGGACAGCGAGACAATTTTCATTCGTCTTTTCGCCTCTGTATACCACCACAGTGGATTTGAAATGAAGCAATCAAGATGTGATGATATTTCGTTATGATATTTAGTTCCTATGAATATCTAAGGTTAATGATTCTCGCTTTAACGTTGTCGCTATCGGAACATATTGCGCATCAGGAAGAAAAAACGAAAGGGGGAAATCATATGGAAGGAACAAAACAGCGCATCCTGAAATGCTGTATTCCCCTTATACAACAGAAATTTGCCAACAATGACCGTTTGTACTCCATTCATGAATGATGTCATCATTTTTATCCGCTTTAGTTACATAGAGCGGTGTGGAATATCCACGAAACGAGTTCATTAGAGCAGCTATAAGCAGTCGTTTCCTCACCAGGCTCTCTTGAAATTAATAAAACAAAAACAAAAACGCACCTTGTCACGTTACCAAGAACCTGCAAAGTGCAAACTATGCTGTCGTGAAGACTTTTCCCATGTGGTAAAACTTACAGCTTGACAAAGCACTCACACTGGAGACCCCTTTCATAAATAGTACACATACATTACATACACCGGTTAAAATCTCTATCGTTATGAAACAGTTGGCCAACTAGACTTTTCACTTTTGATAATAAATATAAAGTGCCAAGTAATTTCCTTTACATTTGGTCATTACCGATGACACCTTTAATACACTCAGAAAAGCTTATCATAGTGTAAACATATCGTCATATATATACACATCACCCACTTTACCTCAAACAAAAATGCTACTAAACAGGTTCTTTCAGAGTATAAACACTAGGAACTTTAAAAATCATTACGGTAATTAGAATTGCAAGGACCACTAAGGACCACTGCTTGTACCTTGGGAAGCAAAATGTACCTGTACACTATATATATATCGTTTCTTCTGACAGGGTTCCATAGACGAATGATGGGGAGAGCGGGGCAAATCGTCTCACCCTCTGTCTTTAACACTGTACTGAAATAAGATATAATAAAATAGAAAATGTGTGCCTGAGACTTCATTATTTCATTTGTTATAACATTTGAATGCATCAGAAGACGTAGGAAAGAACGGTCTCCCCTATCGTGTCAGGTCAGAGGTCGCACATCTGCATAGAGCAACGTCGCTCATAGGAAAACTACAGCCTTATCTTCAAATATTGATACCTTTACATTTCACTCTGCATCTATTATAGAAAAAAAAAAGAATCAATATAAACTAAATATGGATTAAATGCTTCACAGGAAAATATCTATATAGCTATCTAATATAGACGCATATGCATTAGTTTGTATTATTGGCATACTGGAGAACACTGGGACAACCGGGACAACTTTAGCAACCAGCTGCGATTACAGTACATAGCAACCACTTAGCAACAACGTAGCATAAATAGCGACAGCTTATGCTGTGTACTCTGACCTCTGACCAAATTAAAGCCTCGCTCATCTAGGAAGTCCTATTTGGAAACTCTGGAAGTTCTTTTCAACACAGAGTTCAGCATGTGGCATCAAAGTAAAGGTGTCCATGTTTTTTCCTCTCACGTGTACAACGAATGCACAGTCAAAAAGGACGTAATTCTTTTGCCAATCTCTTGGAATACCAATACGACACCCAAGCAACCACTGGGAATACCATAGCAACAACCTGAGATTGCATAGGAACCATCCGAGGAACCACCTACCAATACCGTAGCAACAGTTTACCAACCACATAGCAACAACATGGAATACCATAGTAACTATCTAGGAAAACCCTAGGAAGCGTGACTGGGTGACTTGCTTATGCTGTGCTATCACTCTGGGTTGTTTTGTTGTTGTTGTTGTTTTTTTAAAGAACTAACTACAGAGATTTAGAGATTAATTTACAAACACAGAGAACTGTTTGAACAGAAATGAGTTTAGAGTAAAATTTTCTGATCTATTCTCTGTACAGGGAAATTTGTGGAAATGTTAATTTTTTTCTAATTACAGATACACTACACATGGATAGAGATCAGTTTTTATTCCTTTAAACATGTAGACATTTTTTTGTCCACTAGAGGCAGATGCTCTTAAAGAGCTGCATTTCATTTTAAGTTCATTGCTGGCCAATGAAATGGTTCTTTATACAATGGTGTGAAATTTTCACGAGGGCACCATGTATCTCAAATTTGTCAAGAAATCTAAGGGCGTCTTTTAAAACCTGGCTCGATTGGAGCGTTTGTTTTTGGAACTCGATGCGTTTTCTTCCTTGGTTCGGTTTGTTTAGACGTATACCGTACGAACACGGCAACCATGCTCGGATCCGCGCCCAAACCTGAGGTGGTCTCGGCATGATCGCAAACGAACTCTGGAGCAGTTCGCTTGTAGTGAGAAAGCAATCCGGACCGACGGACCAACGAACCAACCTGTATAGCAGTGCATGATGGGAACTACATTGTTACACTTGCAACATGAATCGCAGTTTAACTTGGACCAAATACGAGTTAAAATGCCTCATTGAAATTTGGTCTGAACAACTTTCAAAAACACATAAAAACATCAATGTTTACAAGGTGTTTAGCGAGCGTCTCAAGGAGATGGGCTTTAATCGCTCCGTGGAACATATAAATGAGATACATTATAATAACTACACGGCAACTACACTTAATAACTAAATTATAATAACTACACGGCATGAAAGCCACAATAAGCTCACAGAGCTGCTGTCTATCCATCACGATGGATGACTG
Organism: Ictalurus punctatus; assembly: GCF_001660625.3. NCBI lineage: Eukaryota > Metazoa > Chordata > Actinopteri > Siluriformes > Ictaluridae > Ictalurus > Ictalurus punctatus. The sequence goes on from NC_030431.2 coordinate 23,815,703, forward strand.
CTATGAGCAGAACCCTGGATCATAAACAGGCGCACTCTGACCAATGAGAGATCAGTCTACTCACATGTGACTTAAGGAAAATAAAAAATATTCTGCTAACTCAGACAAACCTGGAATTCGGCTTCTTGGTAACCCGTTTTTTTTTGTGTGTGTGTGTGTGGAATGAATGCTAAGACACATTATCAACAACAAAAACAACTAGCTAACTGAACGAGCTAATCTACAAAACATAACTGACTAGCTAAACTTCAGTAACAAGCTAATATATGAAACTTAACTAGCTAGAATCATTTAACAAAAAAATAATGTACAAGCCATAAACCATAACTAGCTAGCTAATTGAACTAGCTAAATTTACAGCCAACTCAACATACAGTACATCTTAGGTTTGATGGCAAATATTAAAAATTGATATTTCAAATTTACTCGGGAGGCAAATCTCACCCAGTACCTCTAGCCAAAGACACCATCTTATGAAAATAATAATTAAATAAATCAATTAGGAGGGAAAAGAAATAGGTAAAAATTGAACAAAAAGCAAAATCTCGTTACGTATGAGATCTGCAACGAGAAAAAAAAAAAAAAACCCCAGTACTTACGGTAACGATGTACGATTTCTCAAGTATTTTCCACCCCTGCTATTTAGTAATCTTTAAAATATTTTATGTCAATTCATTAACTCTACTTTGGTTAAATCTAAAAAAAAAAAATATTGTACATGTTTAAAAGTCATAGCTGTTTTTATATGTTAAATATGCGCTAGCGGTGCAGTGACGTTTACTATCCACAAAGTGAGACTTAGACTATACGGTACAAGTCTGAAAACCTCTGCTCTGGAATACTCATGTAAGATTTAAGATAAGTTAAACATTGTGTATCTAGCGCCAATGTAGAAACGTTTTGGAAATGTTTGGTATTGACAGGCAGGGGATGATGCAAAAGCTGACTACATAACAGATATGTTTTAATCCTGACAGAAGATTCTGCTGTGCTTTTTTTGTAGACTACATTACAACAAACATCAGTAAAATACCACTTCGGGTTCGTTGTGCTTCTAGGTGATTGTGCTTCTCTTCACACTTCTTGTCCATGTCGCTTTAATCAGTGTTCTCACTGCATGAGTTTGGGTCGCTGTTGCAGTCGACATAAGGTTCTGCTCGTCTCGCTGCTCCACACAGACTGAGCCAGCTGGTCCATCTTTGATGCTCCAAGCTGGAGCCATTCTGAAGGTGGCCTGCCAAAAAAAAAAAAAATGCTCTGGATATGTAATAGTTGTTGGTGAACACAATGGTGTGATGAGAGCTCAGCTGTGTAGACCTTATGAGTTTGAGTTCAAACTAGCGTGGAAGGTTTCGATTACTTAAAGTCATGCATGTCTATGACTGAAGCTAAGATGCTCATGGTACCGACCTGATTCTCTGGTTTTGCTTGATGCTGCGTTGTGCTTTTTCCACTGGCACTGGACTGCCGATCCCAGAACCAAATAATCGGGTCCAGCGCAGCTCCTTTGGTGGTTTCACCTCATCAGTCCTTATTGAGAACTCTTCCCTTCTTCTGTCCTCATTTCCCACCAATGCCTCATTATTTTGTACATGAGGAACGGGATAAGCGCAATCTGCTTCCATCAGACGTTCAGGGATGGGTGTCTGGTTGAGCCACCATCCAGCATGCCTCTTTTTTGAGCAGACTGATTTCTGCTCCGGTTCTCGGGTGGAATGTTTAGAAACCGTAACTGCACAGTCTTGGAGGATCTTGTGTATGTTAGTGCTACACGATGTACGGATTTCCGTCTGGGATGGAGCGCATGGTTCTCTTTTCTCCTTCAATTTAGATCTTTCAGGTTGTCCTTCACTGTTCTGCCTGTTAGGTGTCTTTAGAAATGAGCAGCCAGACAGGGCAAGAAACCTTGACTGTCGGACGGGTGGCTGGGTCTGTTCCTGTCTCCTCTGGAGCCTTGACTCGGAAAGCAAGTGAAGGTCAAAGGGCAACTCGGACAGTGGCTGCAGCAGGAGGAGGAGCTCCTGAAACAGAGATTTACAGGCTGGATCCTGGGACAAGGCCAGGAATGCCCAGGGGTGGTAGTACTCTGCAATCACATCTGTGAGGGGAAAATGATAAGGTACATTCAGGTCAAAATGACACATTTTAAAGGTGCAGTTTGTAATGTTTACAGTTGTAAAGTGCCTCTAAACAAATAATGAGTCAATAGTTTCAAAGATACCCGAGACAAATTGTGATTTGCAATACTGACATGCAACAGATCTGGCGAGTTAATTTATACTAATCTTTTGTTTGACAAATTTATGGCCCTGAAATTAGCTCCGCCCACAGCTGGAACAGTGTTGAATGTGTAGTTTTAAATAAGCACTGAGGGTCATTTGGGGGTAAGAGGAAAGCTTGTCAATGTTTGCATTGCGATTTCAGTTCACTTTGCAGGCATCAGAAGGCCCTAATCATTACAAACTGCTTCTTTAAAAGTAAACGTACACTAAATAAGATTTTTAGAACAAGAAACATTGTGTTTGGCTCAGTCTTTTTGGAAAATAAACTTCAAAAGTTCAATGTTTAATATACGAGTCTTGTATGTAACAAGGTGCAATACACAACACCAGGAAACTAAGACAGCACAAGGATGTACATTGCTTTCAATACATTTCTTTATTACGGTTTTCTTAATTTTTCTTTATTTTTTTATATGTTCAGTAACTATATAATCTTAAGACCTGGGTCACTGGAACATCCAGCGATGAGTTGTAAACAGAGCATTACGCTCTTACCTACACAGGTGCGCAAGTGCCAAAACCAAGACTCCAAAGCAGACAAGCTGTGAAACAATATTATTATTACTACAGAGCAAGTTATTTCATCGATACTAAAAGTTAAACGTATGTTTTGTAGTAAGACTCACTTCAGTAGACCTAAGAAGAAGGCATTAAGCCTCATACTGTGATTGGTCAACTTTGAGCACTTCTTAACTACTGAGACCAGACTGTGCAACATTCGGGTGGATGGGCCTGAAAAAAAAAAAAAAAAAGAGTACATTTATAAATAAATACAAATGCAGTAAACACAAGCACATGGTGTGTGATGCTCTTTAACTCCATAAATCACCTCCAATGCTTGGCCCCAGTCATCGCTCCTTGCCACTTTGAGACATTTCTGTCTTCCATTTTAATTAATCACTAATGTGAATACGGTCTTTCAATAAAGACAACAAAAGAACTTTCTATGGAGCATATTTAATATCCAAGGAGAAGGTGATTTCCATAAAATAACTACGTACAAGACAGCTTTAAGATTGACTAGCATTCCCAAACCTGGCTGCGTCGATGCCTCCACCACACTCCATGGCTTATTACTACGTCGTCCAACAATCAAATCCAGCTTGAAGGGTCTCAGCCCGTCCTGGAGAATGTTCCGGAAAGCAGGGCAAAGCTGATCTAGGACCAGTTGACTGATTCTGGGACACAGTGAGCTGTTCCCCAGTCTAAACTGTGATCAGATTACAGCACGGTCTGTTATATAAAGTCACACAGAATTGTTATCATGGGCATGTTTAATTAACCGCTAGACCGGAACGGCACCTCGGCTCAAGATAGAGCGGCGCTAATTGGATCTCGGCGGGATACGTTTTTGTATCGCTGTAACGTGTTTCATGTTAAATTCATGGGTGAGGTTTTGCCTTTTAAAAAACAGAGACTTTGCTGTGTTTAGTCACGGTTCTCGTGATACTACCTTCTCGTCAGGGTCCGTGCAGGAGCCGAAGTGGGCTGTGATCAAATCCACTGCTACGCTCAGCGATTTCAGCATGTCTAAACGAAGCAAATCAGAAAGCGAGACAGCGAGAGAATTGATAAATATTTACTTAGGAAATTTTGACCACTTTCTTTTTTCTTTTTTTTGACAAATACAGCAGTTCTAGAAAAATATGAAAAAAATTATCCTTACTAATACATGCTTGTATGTTCGTTTTTAGGGCTCACGCTCAGATGGTAATAAAATAGAATAATCCCATAATCACAAAACGAGGAAGAACAGGTGACGGCCCGAAAACAGCAAGTAAACAACAAGAAACCAAGAATAGGAAACTAAGACTCAGACTTAACAGACAAATGGTACGTTAAGACCTCACAATGAAAGGAAGAAACAGCATCACAGTTTAGAACAGACAAACTAATCAATGAGTTAACGCAGAACAGGCGAACACAATCCGATAGTAAACCAATGGCAGGACGCGGGTGGAGACAGGAGTAGAACATAAACAAAGACAAAGCACTCCCTGAGATGGGAACCGACGCAGAATTTGTGACATACAGTATATATATATATTGTATATTGGAGATTATAATTGATATACTGTATATTTACTAAATGTAAACAATCTTAAAAAATCAAATGAATAGCTTTAAGAGGCTAAATACATTAAAGAATATCAAGGAAGCTGAACAGCTACTTTAGGGGGGGGAAAAAAATAGTGCACACACTCACACACTCATACACTCATATAGTACATGGTGCATTAGTCAGTCCAAGACAGGGCGAGTTAAAAAGTAGGTCACAAGCACCTACAAGGAAGCAGAGACCAGAGACTGCAGAGAAATTCGAGTCTGTCTCTCTGTCAGACAAAAAATACTGCATCAATATGGTGCATCAGCATAGCACAAATAACAGACGTATTACACAAGAATCATTCAGGTGCAATGCAATTAAACACATGATTAAAGATGGCGAGCTGAATGGAATGATAGGATTATGGTCAGTATTCAGCGACTATCAATATGCAAGAAATAAAACACTTAAGAGTGTGCTGTTATAGGAAAATAATCACTGATATAGTGTTGTCATGTGACCTGATGCTCAGTAGAGTTACTGTTACCACCTTGAAACTGATGAAGTTATTTACCTATAACAGCACTTCCTAAAGTGTTTTATTCCTCCTATACCAGCGGAATTTTCCAAGAATTACAATTTGTAGTTATTCATTATTGAAATCAAAGCTCCAGGGTCCTTGGGTTTGTTGTGAACTTGGGTTACTGTCAGTGTAGTGGAGTAAAAAACATCTCGCATGCTCTCGCTGATTCCTCCCACGTCCCAAAAACATGCCAGCAGGTGGATTGACTATGCTGAGATGCCTATAGGTATGAAAAAATGTCTGAATCTTGCGGTATGGTGGACCGGTGTACCATCCGAGGTGTATTCCCTGCCTCGTGTCCAGTGTTCCCAGGCTCGACTCGGGATTGACCGCGAGTCAGACTAGGGTAAAGCAGTTACTGAAGATGAATGAATGCATGATAAAGGAATTGCTACAGCAATTGAAAACATCAAACATTTATGAGATTTGTATAAACTTGTAAATAATAATCGGATAGATCAGGTGTCAAATAAAATGTTTGTTCTTTAAACCATGATATGATCCTAATATTTTATCGTTCGCCATTCCGTGAGCCTTATGGGTGCGGGTATTGTCAGCCTGGAAGAGATCACAGCTAACAGGATAGAAATGTTTCCTCATCTCACCTTTCCTCTGCAGCAGATCAATAGGAAGGAATTTAGTGCAGGCATCTGGTGATGAGCAGAACTCTTCAGGCGGTCTATCAGCCAGAGAGGATGAGTCACCATGCTGATGTTGTTCTTTCACCAAGAAGCCTGTACATGGATAGCAGGATACCTGAAATTACCATTAGCAGGGTCGCTGTATTCAGCATCTTATAAAAATGTTAATAAAAATCATACAGGGTAGTTTTGTTGCTCCAAAGATGTGAAAAACAGCCGTGTCGAGCTCCTCGTTAGTGTTGGCTTGATGAACAGCATCTGAGTTGCTTCTTCCAGCACCAGGAAGTATAAGGGAGGTGTCAGAGGTCAGAGATGTCACTGAGGTAATGGCTGGAGACAAGCTAGAACGAGGAAAAACATGCTCTTCTTGTGTTCTTGGTTCTGGTGCTAGACATTTTGGAGATGTCTGATGTGAGCCAGCTTGCTCAAGAAGGAAGTTCTGTAAATGTCTACTGGGAAAATTTTTAAGAGAGGTCTTTTCTTGGCCAGTCACACACGGTTTAAGAGTTGGACAGGTTTGATCTAAGCAAGTATGATTTGCTCCTAGGCTCTTATCAGGCAGAGTGGGTTCTACAGTCTTTGTACTTCTGTAGTTAAGGTCTGGGTGAGCCTGGAAGAACAGTGGGCTGGGTGGAGCCCAATGGGGCCGAATGTGAGGCTCTATTGGGGTTGGGGTACAGGTGGAGCAGGTATCAGCGCATGAGGCTACCTCCAGATGAATGGAAGAATAGTCCAAAGGTGAGAGTGCTAAGCAGCTGGGCTGGTCAGTGCTTTTAGATGCACCGTGTTTGTTACTCACGTAATGGTTTATCAGTGAGCCCAGGGCTTTGCTGGATTGCTTTCCTGATGGTGGTTGAAGGACAAAGGGCTGGATGGGTAGAGAGGTAGGTCTCTGTGGTTTAGTGTCGTGCGCCACTTCTTGGCATGATTCAGGAACTCCTGTGTAAGCAAAGACGCAAGAAGGGTAATCAATATACAATATCAATATACATCCAAAAAGAACCAGTTAATAGACTGTTCATTCATTTATTCATCTTCAGGACATTCTTTATCATGGTTGGGATCTCATCAGCCTATCCAGGGTGCAAGGTGATAGCACAACCTGGATGGGATGCCACTACATCACAGGGTAACATGCACACACACGTTCACACCAAGGACAATTTAATGTGGCCAATCTACCTACTGGTATGTTTATGGGAGGTTGGAGGAAACTGGAGAACTCAAAGGAAACCCACAAGGAGAACATGGCACACAGAAACTCCATACAGACTGTAACCAGAGCACAGTATCAACCCCTGGAGCTGTGAGGTGGCAATGCACCACCATTCAAAAAAATAAATTAATTAAATACTTGACCTAATATTAAATAACACCTTGGGGTTTGCTTACCCATTGGTGGTATGCCAGCAGTTTCAGAGCTCCCAGATCTTCCAGATTCCTTCTCAGTCTTGCTTGTGATTAAGGTTACATTTTGTCCTGATGGAGCTTTCCTTTGAACAGGTGAAATGTTCTGGGAGAACCAGGAGCAAGTAGGATCTTCCTTGCTGTTCTTCACCATTGATGGACTTCTCTCACTCTTCTTGTAGCGGGCAAGCTCTGCAAATGAGGTTTTATGCTGCCTCAGCACATGTGAGGATATACTTATCTGTCCTGGACAGCTCAGCACATGGCGCAGGCCTTCCTGCTTTGGTAAGGAACACCATGGTTTGTTATTCCAGCTCTGAGATACTCGTGTAGCACTGGTGTGTTCATAGCTTTTGGGTTCTGGATCTTTGCACTCGTCATGATGTGTCTTGCTGTGAGTCTTTCTTTCATTTATTCCCTTTGAAATCTTTCTGGTTATTTTGCTTCTCTTCAGTTCTGCGTCCTCATCAACCTGGGAAAGAAGAATATATACACAAACTGGGGCAAATTGAAGCAAAGTAAAATGATTGAAAACCAAGATCCACCACAGTATTAGGACTACAATACCTGGAGGTCCCTTTGGTCGACTTCGGCCACCTCGACGTCTTCCGTCTCTGGTTTTCCGAAGAGAAAGTATTCCGTAGGTGGCGTCATGCTTCCGTGGCTATGAGCTTCGGACCAACTTGTCAAAGACGACCACGCCGGACTAGCGGCAGACTGAGTCGAGAGGTCACAGTTCACCAGCTTGTAATAATTGTTGGTGTATGTAGTCAACTGACCTTGACAGGGAGTGAGATCAGAAATTTCCTGAGATGACAAACCATTACAGTCGGACTGGTAGATGTTACAGTTTGGATCAACCCCACAAGGAGACCAGCACGGAATCAGCTTGAAGTCATCATCCTGGTGCATGGATCCTGATCCCTGGGACTGCTTGGCAGGACTATCCAGGTCATATGGTGTTGCAGGTACCGCATTATTGGTTTTGTTATAGATGGCACTGAAATTTACTAGCACCCCATCAGAGCTGTTGCAAGAAGAATCACTGATATAATCGGTCTGGTTTTGATTCCAAGCCTCACAATCTGACAAGGCATTGGCTATGTTAGGAACATAGTGATAACAGTCATGTTCCTCAAAAGTTCCCTTCTTTTGAACATATCCATCACAGTCCTTTTTATCAGCCCAGTCTTGCTCCTCACAGTCCATTAATATCGGGGTGTCTTCATTGTCCCTGCGAACTTGCAGCCCTGAGTCTGATAGGACTTGTTTGTCATCTCTGACTGTCCAGAAACGCTCCACGATTTTAATATTATGGTTGCATGCAGTGGTACTCTCAGTGCACTGGGTGCCACAAAGCGACCAAGGATTTGTGGCGTATCTCACGGTCTTATCCTTGGTCCCGTTTGAATTTCCATCTTGGCAAAATGAGTACTCTTTACAGTACTTATGCATGTTGTTTGCATATGTATCACAATTCTCCTCAGCCCCATTAACCTCTGATTCAAGAACAAACAACTTACGACAGCGCAGAATTGTAGAGTTGTATCCTCTTGCGTCTCCAGAACCCGGATCTGAGATTCCTGCCCTTTCGTTGGCGCCCGACTTGCTAGTGCGACCCTGGAAGTCGCCGTTCAGCGCTTCGCTTGGGAGGTTTTCCCTTTCAGGCAGCGAGATACTGTGAGTCAGATTCAAAGAGCACGGCCGTCTCGGTTTCGATCCCGGGGTATAAACGTGACAACCCACAGACTTACCATGAACCAGTGGGATGCGTTGGACGATCATACTCTCTCCGGTCATGTTATCAGAGGTAGCCATTTTTCAAGGAACAGTCAGGAGTAAGAACTGAGAGAACAGAAAACGAAGCAGTACCTCCTGTATCTACATCATATCATTCTGCATCTCCAGGAATACCTAATAAACGACAAGGGCGTTTGATATGACATTTGATATTATAGGAAGTCCGATTTCGTATACAAAGATCATGTTATAAGACGTCCCATGAAATAAAAAAAGACATTTAATGTTTATGCTACGACATGTTCACATTTGCTTTACTATCTGTGTATATCTCAAACAAAATGTGAGGTTTGCATCACGGTAAAACTGGCAACTGCATCAAAACTCACCTAGCTATTAAGCTCCATCCACAAACTGAGTGTCAACAACCCACAGAGTCTCAGACTCCGGGGCGGACGCCAAAAACGTCCCCATCGTTTACACATCCAACCGCATAACTCTGAACACTCACTCAAATCATATTGAAATGTTCACTTACCAGAAGAAATCCATAAAAGACAAAGTGAGCTCGGGATTAGTTTCCATCAGACTTCCTTTGGTGTCTCACGTCCCCCCACTTACTGTTTCTCTCTCTCCAGTCTCCTTTTTCTCCACCCTGTCCCTCCCTCCCTCTCTCCCGCTCTCTCTCTCTCTCTCTCTCTCTATCCGTCTGTCTCAGCACAGCGGTTCTGCGCCCTCCATAGTTCTATGGCAACAGCATCAGTGATGTCTCTGAGCGAGCTCACTGATTTGCCGAGACTCGTGTGGAAGGCAGAGCTCCGTCGGCTCTCAGCATGGGGGAACTAAATGCTGACTCATACAGCCGTGATGCCACAGGACTTGGGACAGGAAACTCTTTTAGCTCTGTTCCAGTAGCACACTTATATTTTGGCTTCGGTTATAAGTGGGAGCACAAAAATGACTATTTTGGGCACAGAGTAAAAGAAGTATATGGATTGTGACGTTGTTAGTATGGGGTTAGGAAGTGTAAATCAGACAGAAATAACATTAGAGAAAGGTATAGTGGATAGAAGCATGGTAGTATTGTATTCATAAACGCAACCATCGAATAGAAAGTTTCTCTACTCAACAGTCTTGATGAAGCAACCCATCAAATAATTCTCCACATATCTTGCAGCACGTCGTAAATTTTTATCAGTCCACATTATAGGAATTTGAAACTGTGAATGGAACAAGGACAAGATTAAAGACTATAAACTGGCCGGTTGATGGCGGGTTGTTCAGGGTTTATGGGTTGTCGTTGTTTTTTTTTCTTCCTGTAGTGATGTCATGTTATCGCTAGGTTTTCTTCTGCTGATACGGATACCGGTAAAGAAACCTTGAGCATCAGCCCATATCCATACACATCCGATAATTCTTCCTTTAAAAATACCGATATTTTAAAACTGGAGCACTTTAAAAAATACAGACGAAATACCTCATCGAAAAATGACGACTTACACAAAAATCATTTACACCGTAAATATACATAAAGTTTATTTAAAAAAAAATAAAAAAAAAGTTTTCTAAACTCTATTCCAATCAGATCGAACACTTGAAAACGGACATAAAACGTCAATGAAATCTGAGTTTATTTAAAAATCAAAACAAAACAACAACAACAACAACAACTCCGAAACATTTACAAGTGCTTATGTTACGTGATGAGAAGAAACATCGTCATTTCATTCTGAATACATCAGAGACAAATTCGACATTGGCTTTGCAGATGTTTAAAGTTAAAATGGAGTTGCTTCAGTGGGAAAGAATTTGAAAGAATTTGAAACAATGGCCCCATCGCAGGTCTTCTTCCACTACTCACGATAATCCCAAATCGTGCCTGAGGTTCTCTTCCAAAGTGCGTGACTAAACGATGTTCTCAAAATCACACTGACGAATACGGACGGTATACCATCACAAATTTAATGGCACCGGCATTTTAGTTAGTAGTGTATACTCTGGTCGAGCACACTATGCATAACCAAAAAAGCACATATTTAGGACAGGGCCGTACTGATATCTTGTATACTCTGAGATGAAGGAGAAAAAAATAAACCAGATCAGATTAAGCATGCACTGAACTGTACAACTGGAGGAAAGTTCTATCCACGCTCTTCCACATGTGCATACACCCATGATCGCTGATGATCACCCAGAGAACATGGTCAGTTTGGCTCTGTTGGATCTTTAGAGAACACATGATCTCCAGAGCAAATAAAGAATTTTCTGCTGCACCACTCAGGAGTTGTGAAATTTCTCTCCACAGCTTGAATTCACAACCTCACAACACCTGTTTTTTTTTTTTTTGGCTCATTTCCCCTGAAAAATCTTGACAAGAGCATTATAAAGGCACAAATGATCTTCAATTTTAACATTGAATTGCTTTTCTTTACTCTCCAAGAGTGTAGACTCTGACAATTTGTCCAATCTATTAGAAATCAGTTGCACATTTAAAAAAAAAAAAAAAAAGAGGATGAGATGAAAAAAAAAAAAAACCCTGTACAGATAAACGGAAGAGATGAAAGTATATGAAAACGTATTGTTTGGAATAAACCGCCGTAGCGTGTCATTATTTATATTAAAGGACACACTCCTGAAATGTTAGATATTACGGATTTGTTGCTTGTGAACGTCTGTGTGTTTCTTTCTTTCTCCTCGTGAATCTCCCTCGATGACTTGGCGCGACTCCTTTTTAATGTGCGAAACAGTTTGCAAGCGCGCCCCCTGGTGTCGAATGAGGTGTGTTAGGAGGACGTGATGTTGCGATACGTTTGGGGAGAGCTCTCCGCTACGGGGGACTCCGTTAAAGGGTAAAGCGCCAGGCGGCTCTTCACGGGTCGGCGCAGGAAACGGCCAGAGGTCACGAGGTCGCCATAACCGCGAGCGTGTGAGAAGGCGTAACCGGAGCGACGGGTGCTGATGCGTCGCCGTGGGAACCGGCGAGTGGGAGGAGGAAGCACGGCTTTGGCTTGCCTGATTTTGTAACGCACCTGAGGAGAGAGAGAGATGGTGAGATGAACTCCTGCATAAAAATTCGTGTTCTTCGACGTATTTGTGTGTTGCTTTGGAGGTCATTTCGGGGTCATTATATTGGTGAAAGCTCCATCTAGGGGCGTCTTAACCTCCTGGCAGAGGCAAGCAGATTTTGGGCTACAATATAGCAGTACTTAGCAGAATTTATGATGGCAGCAATCTGAACCACTACTGTGAGAGAGTGTGTGTGTGTGTGTGTGTGTGTGTGTACCTTGTCATTAATGGTTGGTCGGAGCTGGTTGAGCAGGAATCGGAACCCCAGCACGGGCAACGCACACAGGATGGTGGTGAGGAAGATGGTGAGCCAAACACTGGGCTGGTTCAGGGAATTCCTTGCAGTGCCTGATACACAGCACACACACACACACACACACACACACACACACACACACACACACCATTACTGACTAAGTCTTAGGAAGTTCAATATACAATATATCATTTAAATAACATTTTTCCTATACACCATGTTTAAATCCTTGTTCTTATAAAAATAGCAATCTTTGTCCACAATCATGAAAATGTGCACACACACACACACACACACACACACACAGTGTGAAGTGTTGAAGGAGGTGACTCACCGATGAAGGGGAAGGAGGAGGTGAAGATGAGGAACATGCCGTTGCTGTACATGGTGAATGTGACGGCAAAGTACACAGACAGACTTCCCCACAGGAAGAACTGATTCACCGCCGTCCAGTAGTACGTGTCCAAACCCAGCTTTAACAACCACACACACACACAACCTGTTACGAATTTACTAATATATATATATATATATATAAGCATCGAGTGTGTTGAGTGTTAATTACAGCCACATACATGAATGTTGACAGCGAAGAGCAGGCAGGTCTGGGCGAGCAGAGCGAACGACTGATAGTCGGCGATGTCTCTGCCGTCGTCGCGCACCGTGTCGTGCATGGCGGCGTACGGCAGGAAGAAGAGCACGAGCGAGCTGTAGCAGCTATGCAGCAGGATCTTAAAAAACGCCGTTATACTGAAGTACATGTTCTGCTGGCCCGGTGCATACAGCTGCGGGTACTGGAGGCTCCAGCGGTCGTTAACATCCTGAGTGTTACACACACACACACACACACACACACACACACACACACACACACACACACACACATATATACAGTTATGTATCATAACACTTATAATATAAAAGAGCAAACTGCAGGTTGTACTGCAAAGAGACCATGACCAAGGATACACAGCAGGAGAGTATGATAAACTCACACAAAAATAAATGTGAAGAGTTATTAAATAAAGGAGACATCTGGAGGACACACCTGATCGAAGAGGCTCAGGCCGATGACGGGTAAGGCCGTGTACACCAGGTTATAAAGCGTAATAAACCACTCGTCGTACACCGTCTGTTCCAACAAGACAAAAAGAAGACACAACAACGTGACCAAGAGTCACTCTGCATATGATGTACTAACATTTGAACATTTTCCATCCAACATTTTTCATTTAGTCAGACAGACAGAGGGTTAGACAAAAAGCCAGACAGACAGATGACTGGATAGACAGGTAGACAGACAGACAGAGGGTTGGATAGACATGAAGACAGAATGGTGGACAGACAGACAGACAGACAGACAGACAGACAGACAGACAAAGGGCTCCTCTCCCACCCTCCCTCCTTTTCACCCTCCCTCCCTCTCTCTTTCCCACTCGCCCACCCTCCCTCCCACCCTCCTTCCCACTCGCCCACCCTCCCTCCCACCCTCTTTCCCACTCGCCCACCCTCCCTCCCACCCTCTTTCCCACTCGCCCACCCGCCCTCCCACCCTCTTTCCCACTCGCCCACCCTCCCTCCCACCCTCCTTCCCACCCTCCTTCCCACTCACCCACCCTCCCTCCCACCCTCCTTCCCACCCTCCTTCCCACTCACCCACCCTCCCTCCCACCCTCTTTCCCACTCGCCCACCCTCCCTCCCACCCTCCTTCCCACCCTCCTTCCCACTCACCCACCCTCCCTCCCACCCTCTTTCCCACTCGCCCACCCTCCCTCCCACCCTCCCTCCCACCCTCCTTCCCACTCGCCCACCCTCCCTCCCACCCTCCTTCCCACTCGCCCACCCTCCCTCCCACCCTCCTTCCCACTCGCCCACCCTCCCTCCCACCCTCCTTCCCACTCGCCCACCCTCCCTCCCACCCTCCCTCCCACCCTCCTTCCCACTCGCCCACCCTCCCTCCCACCCTCCTTCCCACTCACCCACCCTCCCTCCCACTCCGATTCCCACTCACCTGAGCAGAGAAGCCGCAGAAGAAGGCGTACCAGAAGTGCACGAAGGTGAAGCTGAAGTTCTTATAGAAGAAGTAGCGTAGGAACTTGCACATGCGTAGATACGACCAGCGGCCATGGACCAGCAGGAGGCGCTGCAGGTACCGGAACTGAGCAAAGGAGAAATCACTGGATAGAACTGCCTGCATGCCCTCCTGCCCACTGATCCCTACTCCGATATGAGCCGCTACACAGGGGGAGGGAGAGAGGAAAAAGAGAGGGAGAGACAGAGAACGTATTAAAGACTAAATATGTATTCATGTCACATTTGTTGTCTTTTTATTTTTTTATTTTTTTTATTATTTAACCTCCTCCCTCTCTCATCCTGACCCTACACCAGGCCCCACCCACCCTTGATCATGCTGACGTCGTTGGCTCCGTCTCCGATGGCGAGGGTCACAGCTTTCTTGTGCTTCTTGACGAGTTCCACCACCTGAGCTTTCTGCAGCGGGGTGACCCTGCAGCAGATCACCGCCTGACACATACACGCCGTGCGCAACAGCTCCACCTGCAGGTCCTTCTGCAGACCGTACGCCTGCAGGGAGACACAACGTATGCGTTAATCTATTTCGTTCATTTATGAAAAGATAAGACGGTAATAAAATGAGATTCAGTTTATTAAGTTACAAATGACCGAAATCACGATGAAACGTTTTATCTAGTAAAAGCATCGTGAACTCCTCAACCATCGTACTAACCAGTCCTGTCCTCCAATGACTGACAAGGCTTTCAATAACATCATTCAAATGGCATTCAAATTCAGATTCATTACAGCCCTGTAACTTCGGCATGACACTCTTTTCCTCACGCGTCAACAATCCGAATAATCACCCAATTACTTCTAATCCTGTGATCATCATTAATGTAGTCTACTTCAATAATCGTTAAGTGAGGATGAAAAACTTGGGGATATGCGTGTGTGTGTGTGTGTGTGTGTCTCACCAGACTGTGTCCATTTATGACAAGTCCATACTCTCCATCCACCTTCTCATCCAGCAACACCGGAGCCTTTTTACCCATAATCCCGCTCTTCACGTAGGGCGGCTCGTCCGAGGCACCCGGAGCCATCTTTTTCCTGGCGTTCCTGAACATTCCACGAGATTATCATAACGAGTTCGTCAATATTCTTTAAGCATCAGCACTAGCACCATTAGAAGTAGCAGCCCACGTACGTAGTGTTTTATTAAACGTGTTTCAAGGACGCTCCGTGACATTAAACGTAACTACAAATGGATAAAAAATACAACGGAATTGTTGAGACGAATAAAACACATCGGGACGTTCTTTTATAGGAAAAATCAACTTCGGGGTGGTAACGTGAACTTCTCAGGCCACATGACACCATTATTTTTCTGTAACAGTACATCCTGAAGTGTTTTATCCCTCACTTAATACTGTCGGTTGATATTATTGAAAAGATGCGACATCGAGCAGCGAGACTCACACGAGCTCCTTCCGAACCTCCTCCGGCGTGTCGGCGGCGATGACGAACACCTCGGTCATCTCCTCACGCAGCATGTTGCAGGAGTAGCCGATGTTCTCCGCCGTCTCTGCACAACAACGCAGACGATAAGCATCATCAGGAGGGATTAGTGCCTTTTGTACAATCGTGCAAAGCACGAAGCTTGTCGAAATCACGACACAATGACCTCAAAGGACATCGTTTTCTATTTGTTGGACATCGTAATTCTATTTGAACCGCATACGTTTATTTAAAACGATATAATTAATGCAAATATCAAATCCAAACCATATTATTATCTGAATCAATTGTTGTACGAGTTCACCTTTTGTCTTTAGGCCACGCCTCCTACCCGAGTCTGAATCTGACTCGAAAATGATTCAGCTTCGTTTGAAGCACATTTTGGACACCTAGCATGTCTCGGCTGATTGATTACACGACAGTACACAGTACAGGAATACTTAAGCGGTGGAGGTGCAGCACTGGTGAACAGTAAGTGTAGCAGTGTGACCTTGTTTGTCTCCTGTGAGCACCCAGATCTTGATGTCGGCTTTGGAGAGCTGCTCGATGGTCTGAGGAACTCCATCCTGCAGTTTATCCTCCACTGCAGTCGCCCCGATCAACTACACACACACACACACACACACACACACACACACACACACACACGGTTAGTTTAGTGTAATTATATAAACACAAGTACATTATATTAGATTTATCAATATTAAATATTTACAAATATTTAAATTAATATTTAATAACAGTTTATCAGTATCAATTTGACACTTTGTTTTTTTTTTTGTTTTTTTTACAAAATGTTATTTATTTATCACTTTCAATTAAGTGATGATCTTTATGAATGCTCATATAATTTTTTTGTAATGTGGTAACGGACTGTAAAAAATTGCGATATGAATCTAGTAATGCCTCAAAGGTTTTTTTTAAAGTACTTTGATAACTATAGTGTGATGGAGGCGTGGTCTGTTCTCCCTGTCAGTCCAAGTGAAGTAGGTGTGGCCTACGTGCCCATCAGTCCCACTGAGAGAGGCGTGGCCTCTTTGCCTGTCTTTGCCACTGAAAAAGATGTGGCCTATGTGCCCATCTGTCCCACTGAAAGAGGCGTGGCCTCTGTGCCTGTCACTCCTCGTGAAGAATGTGTGGCCTTATAAAACTTACATTTTATATAAACACAAAATCACGATAAGGAAAGATATCTGCTTTTATTCACCATCAGATCCTTCTCGATCTCCTCATATATGGCATCTAGCTTAGTCTCACGGTCCTCCATTGCAGTGCTGGCCTCATGGTGGCGCCGCCTCCAAACGGCAAATTCAGCTTCATCCAAGTCCTTATAGGCCAGAGCCAGAGTGCGCAAGCCTTCACCAGCAAACTCCTACACACACACACACACACACACACGGTCAACTCAGAAAATGAATACAATGCAACGAGTGATATTTTGAGTTTCAGCTTTTAAGGATAAGTATGTAATGTAATATTTAACAATGTTAGAAACATCACCCCTCGTCCATATTTTTACGCACACATTCACTCTCTCACTCACATTGAGGTGCTCGGTGGTGGCCTCCATTAGTTTGGAGCAGGACTGATGAAGCCTCTCATAGATGATTGTGTCTGCCCCCTTACAGTACAGAGTGAGCCTGCCGTCTGGACTCCGCACTACACACACACACACACGCGCGTAATTAAAACAGTTTTTGATGTTGAATGCACGACGGTTCTTTGAAAAATAGATGATTAAATATACAACATACTGGATATAGTGTCAGATTAGCAAGTTTAGTAAAAAGAAAAACTGTGTCAGTTGTGTTCTCTCTATGAACTTTCTTCCTTTCTTTAGACACCCATGAGTCAGCACTTTTGAATATGAAGACAAATGCTAAGTGTCAGTTTTTGTACGTGTGCCAGTTATGTTTCGCTAATACTGTTCTAATGTAAAAACTGTGCGAGTTTACGTAGCCTTTTGGTTTTGACACCTATAAATAATATGCAGTAATCCATTCCTCACCAATTACAGACATCCTCTTGCGGACGTTGTTGAAGTCCAGCACGGCCAGCAGCTCGTACGTGGTGTGGGTCCCCATCTCCACAACGGAGATGGTCTCGGGGGTGCGAGTGCGAAACACGTAGCCAAAGTTCCTCGCCGCAGTGACCAGAGCTCCTTCATCAGGAGACTGAGCCTGGTAGAACAGCTGACCTGGAGAGGAAGGCCGTGTACACCTCATTACACACATCACTCACAAACCACACAATCTTCTTTCACATACTACTTCCTGTTCGCATCGCTTTTCAGTTAGTGGTCAATGCTAGGTGTAATTTTAGTCAAAGTAAGCCTTTTCCTAGCAACTCTGAGGTAAATGTTAATATTCTTGATGGATTTGTCTTGTTTATGCTGTCATTATGCTTTTACGTTGTCTGTATAAAGACACAACAACAACATGCTAGCTAGCAAGCTATCTCAATTGGCATTCATATACTGTAGCGCCATTGCCTAGCAATGTTATTAATGATCATTGCGGCACAGCATTTCTCAATATAGCAGAACCCATGGACATTCTGTTCGCTGTAAATGCTAATACATGGCTGACTGAGCTCTTCACAAACTACTTCCCGTTCACTTTAATGTTCAGTTAGAAGTTGATGCTATGTGTAATTAAACTGTAATTATAGTCAAACTAACCTTTTCTGTGGTAATTTACTAACATCTGAGGGAACCATTGATAGCGTCAACGGCTTTGTTTTGTTTAGTGTCACTTAGTTACCGTGCTAGCTAGCTAACTAGCCAAACTGCTCAAAGCATTTCCAGTAATATAACAGAATGTAGCCTTTTGTCATCCATGTTTTGCTGTTGTAGTATGTTCTCAACTTTAACCACCTAAACAGCAAATATGTCGTCTGTCTTGTTGCATTTGTTTGTATTGTGTTCTCTCTTTTCCCCCCACACATTAATGGTCATTTGGAATTCAAAATTTGCTCAATATGGCCGAATTCATGGAAATTCAGTTAGCTGTCAATGCTATACATAGGATATATAAATTATAAAAGAAACCAAGCTTTTTCTAAGAAATGTACCAACACATCCGAAATAAATATTAATATTCTTAACATATTTGTCTGGTTTATAGTGCATTTCTGTTTTTATATTTCCCATTTTGTCTGTGCAAAGACATAACTATGTGCTACTTAGCTAGCTAAAACTGTCAGTGCTACGTATAAAGCAAACCCTTTCTAAGAAATGCACCAGCACATCTGAAGAAATTATATTAGAGATGTTTCTAACTTGATAACTGTGTCACATTGGCTTCGCATTATCTCCAGAAAGGACATAATGTCTATGTGCTAGTTAGCTACGTTGTTAGCCTCATTTCCAGTACAAAATCGTGAAAATCTGTTGTTGTTAGTAGCAAGACATTAAAACACACACATTAACATATTTAAGGCCTTCAGGATGTACATAGTTTGAGGTGTACCTGATTATTTAAGCAAGTTAAATCTGCATTAAGTACAATACCAGAGACAGTTCAGTGTCCTAGACAGCGCACTCTTACCCTCTGTCTTCTCCTCAGGCATGACAGTGTGGCACAGTGCAAGTAGTCTGAAGAAAGCCTGAACCTGAGGAGTTCCCATCTTCACCGCCTCCACAAGGGCATGATCGTAGAAAGAGAACTTTGGGTCAGCCAGTGAGTTCCACGAAAAGTCCACGCTTTCAGTTTTCTACATATGAGAGATAGAAGGAGAGAGAGAAAGGTAAGTAGTGGTCTTGTCTTGCGCCGATTCTCACAAATGATGAGAACTTGAGAAGCAGATGCAACCACAATATGAACATACAGTAAGCACAACTACAGATATCTCATTTAATTTGTTACCGACCTCAGTGATCTCTACCCTCTGTCCAGCAAAATCCACAACTTCACCTGGAGAAGAAAACAACAACAACAACAACACAAAAAACAACCAGTTTACCCTATTGAAAAAAACAATAGAAGCCCTTATAGAATTTCTAATGGTTTTAATGGAAACTGTTATGGTCCCTGTAATTCTCTACTGGTAATTTGTTGCTTTCTATATGGCATATTATGTCTAGTGTATACCATTAAGGACCAATAACTGTAATGGTAATAGTTTTAATGGTTAGCCGATGCTTTATAATGGTATTTGTAGTGGAATCCATTGGAATTGCTGTGATGGTTTCTATTATTTTTTTCAGCAGGGTATCCAGACTATACTTGCTAACGCTAACGCTCGCTATACACTCTCTGTCATGCTGTATATGGCCAACCTTGCTGAAACTAACAACCAAACAAAAGTTACAATCCATTGGTTGGTTTCCATCACGTAGCAGAATTTAAAGGAAAGTAAGGAAAATATTCCTTACTTTTTATGAATAGAAAGGAAAACCAAAAATACCCTATATATTTTCATATAACTTAAAAATAAATAAATAAATAATATATATGAGAATCAGAATGATCTCATGGTCTCACCGTACGACTTCCCATTGATGGAGCACCGATTGAAGGTCATGATGTTCTGGGTTAAGGTGCCGGTCTTGTCGGAGAAGATGTATTTGATTTGGCCCAGCTCTTCATTTAGCGTTGTGGTTCTGGCCTGGGCGGGAGTATCGCTCTTAGCATGGTACATCTTCCTGTCCCAGTCAATGTAGTAGCTGTTTCCGAGTCGCAGGATCTCCACGCTGCATATGGAGAAATCAAAGGGAATAATAGAACCAAAATAGTATCACTTACAGAATGACTTACAGAATATCCATCATTACAAAAATGTAGACCCCCCCCCCCATCCGATTAAAAGTAAACATCCTGGAGTATCAGGATAATACGAGTATCAGATGTGCAGACTGACCTTACATAGAGTGAAATGGGCACCACTGTGTTAAGGATGATGACGTAGGACCAGAAGGACAGGAAACTGGACAAGTTGGCGTCAGCGCCGTCCTGCCGAGGGAGGAAGGCTATAAACGAAGTGCCCTCCTGATGCTCCCAAATCGAGTTCCCGATAGCCAGAGCGGTGCACATAACCCCCAAGAGGCCGAAAATCTGGAGGACAGAAGTAAACCTTTTTTATCCCCCCCAGAAACTTTTAACACGTGCATCAACAGAAGCATTTGTTTGTTTTCAGACCCGAACGCAGTTTCTAAAATCACTCACAAACAGAACCAGGACGTTCATCAGGTGATCGATGCTCGTACGCTTGAATACCGATTTCCCAGAGTTCTGCATCAGCTTGGTGTCAGGACCTGGTGGGGTTCAGAAAACACCATAACAAACCGCTCAAAAGTGCGAGTACATCTACAGGAAAGCGTTTATCTGTGATTTCCTGTTGAGGTTTACACGGCAAAAAGCACAACTTCAGTTCATTATATAAAGTTTTAACCTTTTAAATTCAATAGGTACATACCTTACTATCATAACGGCACACCTTCTTTATCAGTTACGAAATAATGAGAATCGAGTCCGTTACTTACATAGCTACTGAACAATTCTTAGCAGTTACCGGGTACTAGACCGTAAGCTGAAGAACATTTAGAAGTTACATGAAACTGAAATGATAAGTGGTCATTTGCTGACAGGAATCGTCAGTCTTAAACATAGGGAAAATGTCATTCTTTCAAAATGTCTTATATTTGAGACGGTACCTTTAAAACATGCCCCGTTAACAAATTATGTATTTATTTTTCACACCAAATTGTTGAGGCCCCCTGGGCGCCCCCTGGTGGCCCCCACTTTGAAAACCACTGCACTAGACCATAGTGTTGATATTGGCTAGTTCTTTGTCTTCAGTGTAATAAATATAGACATTATATTGATCCTATAAATTATAATCCTATAATGATTCCATTATTTTGTATGGTGTTATTTGTTACAGCCAAAAATAATAATCCAGACAGTTGTATTAGTTAGTATTTGGGTGACGTAACCTAATGGAATTGATGTGAGGTAACTTAGATAGACGAGGTTGGCTCAGCTGTGTACCTCCGAACAGCACAAGGCCGAAACACCAGTCTGTGTTGCGCAGGGTGCAGCCTCGGAGCAGAATCCTCTCGTTATCCAGAGAGAACGTTTCCCCTCGCACAGTCAACGTTCCTGTAAACTTATCCAAACGGTTGTTGGGAGCCTCGCAGCGCACCTCACCTGAACAAACACACCCAGAACAGAGTTAACAAACACACACACACACTGAAGGCTTTATGAATTCCACTAAGTACTAGTTTCTGCCAAATATTAATTGTTGGGATGCCAATAATTTTCTTTTGCAGGGAAAATACTCTATATGGAAGATATTAATTGTAGGGGTGCCAATAGTTTTGAAATGAGTGCTCTACAGGGGTGAAAATGCATGTTTTATGTTTGAAATGATATTTTTTCAAAATATAAAATTCGCGAATAGACTATATTAACGGTACGGAGTGCAAATCATTTTAAAACGAGTGTCTCTCAGGACAAATAGCTTTTTTTTTTTTTACATTGGAAAATATATTGTTTTAAAAAGATCCCATTCAGCAATATAGAAAATATTAATAGCATGGGGTGCCATTAATTTTGACACCAGTGTTTTGCAGCAAACATTCCAGCTTTAAATGAATAAGGAGCATCATATGTTTTGTAGTAATAAATTCGAAAGGCCTGACTAATCCTCACTGCGCTCATGCGTAAAGACCCAAGTGATGCCACTTAAAGGTGATCGGATTTTCATTTCATTTCATTTTAAAGTTATAAGAACTGTGTGTCCATAGACTGCCTTGTTATTATTAAAGTTACGTTACGTCTGTAGTGGAATAGATTTGAAAAGTAAGTAGGACTCACCATTAAAAGCTGCCAGAATGTCAATGTTATCTCCCATATCTCCTGTGACTGTCAGAGCCTGTTTCACCTTCAGATTGGTCTCACTGGGAGAGAGAGAGAGAGAGAGAGAGAGAGAGAGAGAGAGAGAGAGAGAGAGAGAGAGAGAGAGAATGAGAGGATACTGAAGGTTTTTACGTGTAGTTTTTACGTGTCGTGAACCTTTTCCTACCCGTCCAGTTCAGCCGTCTCGATGTAGATGAGGTTCAGAGGCTCGCTGCTGGACAGTAAGAGCAGATCGGCCTGGATGGGACAGAGGAGAGAGGGAATAATGAGGAATACGGAGGAGGAGATATGAATGAGGAGATAATGAAGGCAGTGTGTGGCTCCAAAATGAAAATGTGTGAAAAAGACTGTACGAGTGTGAGTATATTCACAGTGACAAACTGGTTGTTCTCCAGCTTAATGATGTCGCCCACTTGAACATTCATCCATTTTTCAGTCCTCAGCCTGTTGGAGGAAATAATAATAATAATAATAATAATAATAATAAGTTAACTCCTCAGTAGGAAAAGCAAGTCCCATGTGTAAACAATAAAGTAATATATATATATATATATATATATATATATATATATATATATATATATATATATATATATATATATATATATATATATATACTTATTATTATAATTATGGAGGTGTATGGATGTGCATGAGGGTGTATGGAGGTGTATGGGGGTGTATGGCGGTGTATGGACGTGTATGGACGTGTACGGGGGTGTATGGAGGTGTACAGACGTGTACGGAGGTGTATGGACGTGTACGGAGGTGTATGGACGTGTATGGGGGTGTATGGGGTGTATGGAGGTGTATGGAGGTGTATGGGGTGTATGGACGTGTACGGAGGTGTATGGAGGTGTATGGAGGTGTATGGAGGTGTATGGAGGTGTATGGAGGTGTATGGGGTGTATGGACGTGTATGGGGGTGTATGGAGGTGTACGGACGTGTATGGAGGTGTATGGGGGTGTACGGACGTGTATGGAGGTGTATGGGGGTGTACGGACGTGTATGGAGGTGTATGGGGGTGTACGGACGTGTATGGAGGTGTATGGGGGTGTACGGACGTGTATGGAGGTGTATGGGGGTGTACGGACGTGTATGGAGGTGTATGGGGGTGTACGGACGTGTATGGAGGTGTATGGGGGTGTATGGAGGTGTATGGGGGTGTATGGAGGTGTATGGAGGTGTATGGAGGTGTATGGGGGTGTATGGAGGTGTATGGAGGTGTATGGACGTGTATGGAGGTGTATGGGGGTGTACGGACGTGTATGGAGGTGTATGGGGGTGTACGGACGTGTATGGAGGTGTATGGGGGTGTACGGACGTGTATGGAGGTGTATGGGGGTGTACGGACGTGTATGGAGGTGTATGGGGGTGTACGGACGTGTATGGAGGTGTATGGGGGTGTATGGAGGTGTATGGGGTGTATGGAGGTGTATGGAGGTGTATGGGGGTGTATGGAGGTGTATGGAGGTGTATGGAGGTGTATGGGGGTGTATGGAGGTGTATGGAGGTGTATGGACGTGTATGGAGGTGTATGGAGGTGTATGGACGTGTATGGAGGTGTATGGAGGTGTATGGACGTGTATGGAGGTGTATGGAGGTGTATGGACGTGTATGGGGTGTATGGAGGTGTATGGACGTGTATGGACGTGTATGGACGTGTATGGAGGTGCGACAGCAGAAACTCACTGTCCATCGATGAGGACGTCGACCTTGCGATTGTTCACCTGTCTGTCATTTCTGTGTCTGTTCTGCACACAGAGAAAAACGGGACAGTTTTTTTTTGAGGGTGTGCGTGAGGAATAAATTCTGATGATGAAATTTCTGTTAACGGTTAGTGAAAGCGAGTGGACCTGTGGTACAATCGTAAAGACGCTAGTCATTTCAGCGTCTTTACTCACTGCTAATGGACACTGTAAAGTCGCAGGAACTGCTATCAAATGAGCATTATTTTACCCATGCAGTTCACTTGCTATGTTTTCTTTCACTTACTAGTTTTAAAATGCTAGGTTACTTTTTTATATGTCAGCTTTCATCCACTAGGTGATCTTTTATTTGCTAGTTTTCATTTGCTAGGTTAGTTTTCACTTAGCGTGCTAGCTTTACATGCTAGTCCATTATATAAGTTTTTACTTGCTGGGTTAGCTTTTGCTCACTAGGCCACTCAAGCTTGTAAGCATAGTTTTCATAAAAGCTGTGTGTGAAGGATGTGACTTGTGATTGGTCAGGGTGAAGTTTAACCCAAATGAAAATTTTATATTGAAATGAAAGAAATGTGATCTAAGTACATGTAGAAACTGGAACATCATATTTTGTACACACACAGAAATCAGTTCCAGCTGTCGTGAGCTTTAACAAAGTGATTGAATTATTGAAAGAATTTGTTTAGTCTGATGTCTGAGGTGAGCTGGATCACGGCTCTCAGCTCAGACTGATCTGATAGGGGACAGGAGAGACAGTAGAGTAACGTGAACAGCGCTTACGATGTCGTCTGAACCGTCTTTGGCCAGTGTGATGCAAAGCACCAGGAGCAGCGGCACCACTGTAGTGAACCATGACAGAGACGAGATCGCCGGGATCAACTGCAACACAACAAACATCACAAACACCATAAACACCATAAACAACACCACAAACACCATAAACAACACAACAAACAACACACAACACAACACACACCATAAACACAACACACACCATAAACACAACAAACATCACAAACACCATAAACACCACAACACACACCATAAACAAAACAAACAACACAACACACACCATAAACACAACAAACACCACAAACACCATAAACAACACAACAAACAACACACAACACAACACACACCATAAACACAACACACACCATAAACACAACAAACATCACAAACACCATAAACACCACAACACACACCATAAACAAAACAAACAACACAACACACACCATAAACACAACAAACACCACAAACACCATAAACAACACCACAAACACCATAAACACCACAACACACACCATAAACACAACAAACACCACAAACACCATAAACAACACCACAAACACCATAAACACCACAACACACACCATAAACACAACAAACACCATAAACAACACCACAAACACCATAAACACCACAACAAACACCACAAACACCATAAACAACACAACAAACACCATAAACACCATAAACAAAACAAACACCACAACACACACCATAAACACAACAAACACCACAAACACCATAAACAACACCACAAACACCATAAACAACACAACAAACAACACACAACACAACACACACCATAAACACAACACACACCATAAACACAACAAACACCATAAACACAACAAACATCACAAACACCATAAACACCACAACACACACCATAAACACAACAAACACCACAAACACCATAAACAACACCACAAACACCATAAACACCACAACGCACACCATAAACACAACAAACACCACAAACACCGTAAACAACACCACAAACACCATAAACACCACAACACACACCATAAACACAACAAACACCACAAACACCGTAAACAACACCACAAACACCATAAACACCATAAACACCACAACACACACCATAAACACAACAAACACCATAAACACCATAAACACCACAACACACACCATAAGCACCACAAACACCATAAACACCACAACACACACCATAAACACAACAAACACCACAAACACCATAAACAACACAACAAACACCAAAAAACACCACAAACACCATAAACATCACTACAAACACCACAAACACTATAAACACCACAACAAATACCATAAACACCACCACAAACACCATAAACAACACCAGAAACACAACATACACCATAAACACTACAGCACCCTAACCCTAACCCCATAAACAACACCACAAACACCATAAACAACACAACAAACACCACAACAAACACCATGAACACCACCACAAACACCATAAACAACACAACAAACACCATAAACAACACAACAAACACCATAAACAACACAACAAACACCAGAAACAACACAACAAACACCATAAACAGCACCACAAACACCAGAAACACCACAACAAACACCACAAAAATACGAACACCACAAACACCACAACAAACACCACTAATAGCAAAAACACTACAACCACCAGACCGTAAAAACACCACAAACATTATAAACACAACACCACAAACACTAGAAACACTGTAAACAACACTGAAACACAAATCTTAATTAAAATGTTATTGTAAATTATTATAAAATATTAATTTAAACTAATCAAAACATTAAGAGTTAATGTACAAAAATGTCAGTTATATCAGTTTAGTTGATTCTGTATCACTGCTGTAAATCAGTGATAAACAGATAAACTGATGAACCCTGAGATCAGGACGAGTCTCTCTCTCTCACACACACTCTCAAACACACTCACACTCTCTCACACTCTCTCACACTCTCAAACACACTCACACTCTCACACTCTCACACTCTCGTCCTGCAGTGTATGGCGAGTGTATATTTCACCTGTAAGATGAGCAGGAAGACGAAGTAGGCGTTGGCCAGACGCTGGAACTGCTCGAACAGGTTGAGCGGCAGAAAGGTGAAGATGTTGTATTTAGAGGTTTTGATGGCGTTGTTCTGCAGAGACACAACAACACATTTACATACAGTACTGTACACACACACACACACACACAAACACCATGTAGACATCATGACTTCTCTGCGGTGACCTTTACTTACAGCATATCCGAAGGAGAGATTAAATTCTCTGTCGTTTGCTCGCAAGTGCCTCTCCTCTGTGTCCCAAGAAAACACCATCAATATAAATAAATAAATAAATAAATAAATAAATAAATAAATCAGGAGAAATGACAGAAATAAAGAGTTTTCCCGAAGCTAATTACAGAACTATTCAAATGAACTATAATGCAGACGTACAGGGAGAAATCCGGTGAATATACGTCGCCAGACATTTCTCTAAACATGGAACTTATTTGGTTTGTCGTCATTGGTTACGGACAAACAATGATAAAACCCCATAATACCCTGCACCAGAACAGCCATCATTTATGAAGAGTGGTAATTTAGGATTTCTAAATCCACACTTACTAATTATTGAAAGAATTTATTTGTTTATTTAACCAATCATTCAGTGAATTAATGAATTGATTGTGCGATCGTCTCTTTTGAACCGAATATATGTGAAGTGTTTTATTATTGGCAGCTTAATTCACATTTTTGGATACTTTATATACTGTATATTTTAAACCGTCCGTTAAATATGAATTTTTATTCGTTTAGTCTAAGAGGGAAGTTTGTTCCAGCTAAAGCGTGCAGTTCGACTCAAACTCTCACACATCATATAAATGAGCCCGATGATGATGATGATGATGATGATGATGATGTCGACGACATACCCTGTACGTTTTGTTTCTTACTCTTCACACCACACAGTGACAGCACAGAGCCCATCTTTCTTCCTACGCATCCGGCAGCATGCTGAACAGAAGACGAGAATAAATAAATAAACAAACAAACGAACATGGAGAGCTACAGTGGTTAAGGTTCGGCACCAGTGACCATTTGGTCTGAAGGTTGTAGGACCAAACTTCAGGACTATCAAGGCCCTCTTAGAGACCAAAAATGCTGCTGAAATCGCGGTTTCTGATTGGTCAGAAGGTGTCGATTCATTTTTCCAGAACAGCAGCTCTGACCGTAGCGCAGCTGCGAACGACCGCTTTATATTAACGCGCTCGTTCGAACACTTTCTCCGTTTTATAGGATCAGCTTGAACGCCCGAGTGGTGCGGTGGACGCTGAGACTGATTTAAAAATGTAAAAAAAAAATGTGGATGTTTTCTGTAACAGGGCATTTTGGAAGGAGTCTCCAGTGCCAGGACGTTGGAACGATCAATAAATCTGTAACTTTAAGATTTCCAACACGGGAAAGTCTTCCGGATGAGAGTCTGTCTTTCTCTGTAACTGAAGCTAATTTTTATTATTATTATTATTATTATTATTATTATTATTATTATTATTATTATTATTATTATTATTAGTGCATGCTGTTAGCGAGAACACTCCTTCCATCCAAATGATGTACTGTTTATAGTACACAGGGAGCTTGGAGCCTATCCCAGGGAACTCGGAACACAGGGCGAGGGCCCCCCTGGACGGGGTGCCGACACATCTCAGGGCGCAATCACACACCCATTCACACAATACGGACCATTTGGGAATGCGAAATCAGCGTATCAAGTATGCATCCGAACACGCAAATTCAGTGCGCATGCAGTAGGGCAGAGGTGGGATTTAAACCCCCGACTCCAGAGGTGCAAGGCTGACCACTGCGCCAGTGTGCCCCCCGAGAACACTCCATATAGAAGGGATATCATTGTGAAGTTAAAGTGCACGGCCAAACACAAGCGCATGGAGTTCACAGCGTCTACGGGCGAGTCTTCCTTCACCAGATCCTCCACAAGTGCACGGGAACGACAAGAGAAATGGATCGGACCAGTGTTCTGCCGTGCCTTAAAAAGAAAATGTTGATCCGCTCAGGCGTGATCGCGATCAGAAGGTTATTGCTGTGTTTCCACTCTCCATGTGGTTAATGATAAACCAGAACAAGAGGACATTTTATAACCGTGTCTCTTATCAGAGCAGGGCTGTTAATGACAGGGTGATGTGTTCTCGCTCTCGTTCTCTCTCTCACTCATCCCAACTCCCTCTGTTGTTCGCTCTCTTTCGTCCTCTCTCTCTCTCTCCCTATCTCTGTCGTCCTCTCTCTCTCTCCCCCTATCTCTGTCGTCCTCTCTCTCTCTCCCCCTATCTCTGTCGTCCTCTCTCTCTCTCCCTATCTCTGTCGTCCTCTCTCTCTCTCCCTATCTCTGTCGTCCTCTCTCTCTGTCGTTCCCTCTCTCACTCTCTCTCTCTCTCTGTCGTTCCCTCTCTCACTCTCTCTCTCTCTGTCGTTCCCTCTCTCACTCTCTCTCTCTCCCTATCTCTGTCGTCCTCTCTATCGATCCCTCTCTCTGTCATTCCCTCTCTCGCTCGTTCCCGCTCCCTCTGTCATTCTCTCTCTGTCGTTCTCTCTCTCTCTCTCTCTCTCTCTCTCTCTCTCTCTGTCGTTCCCTCTCTCACTCTCTCTCTCTGTCGTTCCCTCTCTCACTCTCTCTCTCTCCCTATCTCTGTCGTCCTCTCTCTCTGTCGTTCCCTCTCTCACTCTCTCTCTCTCCCTATCTCTGTCGTCCTCTCTATCGATCCCTCTCTCTGTCATTCCCTCTCTCGCTCGTTCCCGCTCCCTCTGTCATTCTCTCTCTGTCGTTCTCTCTCTCTCTCTCTCTCTCTCTCTCTCTCTCTCTATCTCTGTGGTCCTCTCTATCGAACCCTCTCTCTGTCATTCCCTCTCTCACTTGTTCCTGCTCCCTCTGTCATTCTCTCTCTTTCTCTGTTGTTCTCTCTCTCTCGTTCCCTCTCTCTCCCTCATCCCCTCTCTCGCTCGTACCCGCTCCTTCCGTCATTCTCTCTCTCCCTCTCTCCGTCGTTCCCGCTTCTCTCTTGTTCCCGCTCCCTCTCTCATTCTCTCTCTTTCGTTCTCTCTCTCCCTCTCTCTATCTCTGTCGTCCTCTCTATCGAACCCTCTCTCTGTCATTCCCTCTCTCGCTCGTTCCCGCTCCCTCTGTCGTTCTCTCTCTTTCTCTCTCGTTCCCTCTCTCTCATTATCCTGCTTGACTCAGTTTGTCATATTTCTTCCCCCACGATTTAATGCTCAAAACAAAGTAGAAGCTACAGTTAACACTGTTATCAAACCCAAAGGCATCCATTATTACAACTGTATAACGCCGTCTGGATCAAAACCAGGCAAACGTTCTTCTACAGACTCGAGCTCTCTCTTTCACTCGTTCCAGAAAAGCCTCCATGATGGTTTTTATTTAGTTTTATTTTTTTTAGAACCATTCTAAACACGATTCTCCATCACGTGTTCCTTTCTTAAAGAGAATAATAAAAAAATTCCCCCAAACTTTAATGTGCTGGATGATTACTTTCAAATTAAAACACACTCATTTCTACTGACGCGTTAACGTTCGGAGACACGAAAGAAAAATGAAATAAAATAAATGAAAAAAAGAAAATATACTTGAAAGACTTTTACACTGTTCTGTACTTGTGCACTACGGATAACGATGATGATGATGTGCTTTTACTTTAAATCCCAAAGCACTTCACAGTTAAAACACAAATCACTAACACTGTAAATATGACACCACAAAAAACACCACAAACACCATAAACACCACAACAAACACCACAAACACCATAAACACCACAAACACCATAAACACCACAACAAACACCACAACAAACACCACAAACACCATAAACACCACAACAAACACCACAAACACCACAAAAAACACCACAAACACCATAAACACCACAACAAACACCATACACAACACAACAAACACCACAAACACCACAAAAAACACCACAAACACTATAAACACCACAACAACAAACACCACAAACACCACAAAAAACACCATAAACACCACAACAAACACCATACACAACACAACAAACACCACAAACACCACAACAAACACCACAACAAACACCACAACAAACACCACAACAAACACCACAAACACTATAAACACAACACCACAACAAACACCATAAACACAACAAACACCACAAATACCATAAACAACACCACAAACACCACAACAAACACCATAAACACCACAAACACCATAAACAACACAACAAACACCACAACAAACACCATAAACACCACAAATACCATAAACAACACCACAAACACCACAACAAACACCATAAACACCACAAACACCATAAACACCACAACAAACACCATAAACACAACAAACACCACAAACACCATAAACAACACCACAAACACCACAACAAACACCACAAACACCACCACAAACACCACAAACAAAATAAACAATACCACAAAAAACACCATAAACACCACAACAAACACCACAAACACCACAACAAACACCATAAACACAACAAACACCACAAACACCATAAACAACACCACAAACACCACAGACACCATAAACACAAAAAACACCACCAGAAACACCACAAACACTATAAACACAACAAACACCACAACAAACACCATTAACACAACAAACACCACAAATACCATAAACAACACCACAAACACCACAACAAACACCATAAACGCAACAAACACCACAAACACCATAAACGCAACAAACACCACAAATACCATAAACAACACCACAAACACCACAACAAACACCATAAACGCAACAAACACCATAAACAACACAACAAACACCACAACAAACACCATAAACACAACAAACACCACAAACACCATAAACAACACCACAAACACTATAAACACCACAACAAACACCACAACAAATACCATAAACACCACCACAAACACCATAAACAACACCAGAAACACAACATACACCATAAATATTACAACACCCTAACCCTAACCCCATAAACAACACCACAAATGCCATAAACAACACAACAAACACCACAAACACCACAAATCAAATCTTTTGTTCTGGAGACTTTTTTTTTTTCAGTGGTGGAAAACCTAAAAACTTACAGCTTTAGCTCTTACAAAGTTCTGACACTGGAGACTCCTTCCCTAAAACGTTAAATAAACGCGTCCTTACCGAAAACTTCGATTACACAAGTGTGATTTGCAGACGCACTGTTATCAGAGCTGCCATTGTAGACTAAATAAATAAATAAATAAATAAATAAATAAATAAACCCCTTCTGAGCAGAATATAATCCGGCGTAGGTTTGCGAGTAAACCTGCGGTATCTTACGGGTTTATACGAACTGCCAATTAGCCGATTAGCAGGCAGGTTATTTAGCGAGCTAAACTCTAAAATATTCTCTTTTCTTCCGCGATTGAAAGGTTTCCGAGGATGGCGCTCGGTTAGTTAGAATGAATTTTATTTAAAGCCCTGCAACACTAGCATCTGAGGACCAGCATTTCAGTGCTGAAGTTTGTGCACGCTACCGCTCGTACATGACGTGTTCTGTGCTTAGATTAGAATATTGTAGATTACAATACTTACGATAAAGTGGAACGTGTATATATACGGCACGTATTTGTCCTAGTGTTTATATTAGACCGTCGGGAGGAACTGCAAGACAAAAACACACGTCGTGTGCTACACGTGCTTAATTAAAGCGATTTAGATCGGATCTCTCCAGTACTAGATTTTTCGAATACGATAATATAGATGTTTTATTTATTTATTTATTTTTTTAAAGTCTTGTTTATTTCTTACATCGACGATCTAATTTCCGAATATTTAACCGCAACCTCTTTCTTTAAGCTTGACCAAACTTCTCACTCGCAGTGTCTGGTGTATTATTAATTTATAAACGAGATTATACAACCTCACCCCTCTCACAGGCTCTCGATGCTTCGTGTCCGATCGCAGAATTCTGACCTTCCTCACCGAGCCCTTTGAGATCGGTGCAAATTACAGAAGAAGCGATAACACGTAAGCCATAAACCCTGAACATTAGACCTGAGGCCTGTCTCTTTCTCTTACACCTACACACACACACACACCTTCGGTAACGTTCTTTTATCTGATCTCCTGCAGCCGTACGAAGCTGTCCGTAGAGACGGAAAAGAAACGGAATAAAGCGTTATACTCGTTAAGCTCCGTGGCTTTATAAGGAATGATCTTGGCCACATAGACGTATTTGTCTAGAGGCAGATTGATGAGAACCAGGAAGTGACACTTTGGGTCAAATTTTATTTTATTTAAAAAGGACAGAAAAGGTTAAGAAAGTTAATGTCTAGCGTCATTAGCAATTCAAAAGCCATTAAACACGGCCCGTGTGTCACAGCAACTCGTAACAGGTCACTGACTTTCAGTTATGTGTGACATTGGCGGTCTAGAAAACCCCACCACCAAAACACACCCCTTCCCCCTTCCACACACCCACACACTAGATATATACCTATATTCCTAAAAACCACATTGATCCTGGAACTAAACTAGCACCTGGAAACATCTGTACGGTCAGAACGTGATACTATTTTACCCACTATATATAAAGGCAAGAGAAACATCCAGTCTGTTAATGTTTGATGAAAGTTTAACAGCATCTGATCATGTTAAACACAACCTGTACGCGTCAGAAGGCTCAAGTTCTTCCGTAACCATCGCCGTATCACTCAAGTTCGACCACGAAACGGCTTACACAGAGCGAAATCCACACAGAGCTCAGACACGTACCCGAGTCACCGACGTCCCATGCAGGCTCCTGAAGAAACCTCGCTTAAGCCCAAGCCACCACGACACACAGGGACACTGTGTGGAGGTGAACTGCAGCTCCCACGATTCAACACGCACGTACACCTACGCTTGACCAAGCAGGTGTGAATGCAGGAGTGTAGTGAGGACTCGAACCAGCGGCTGGGTGGAGTCAGGAGGAGAGACAAGTCGGACGGAGCAATAAAGCGTGGCGGTTTCACTCAGAAAGCAAACACTAGCGTGATCTTTGGACTCTGGCGGCGAGGAGCGAGCAGGAAAACACAACGGACGAGCGAGAACGAGCGAGATCTTGACCGAGAGGCTCCAGAACACCACCGCAGATCATGTGTGATCATGTCAATTTGGGGTAGATGTTCAGATCAGTTGGGGTCATGAGTGTGCAAGGAGGATCCCAACACTTTTTTAAGCTCACGCTTGTTTTTTCGGTTTAGATTTTTTTTAAATGAAAACTCCAAGCGATAGACAGATGCTCGTGGCCAGTGGGCATACAATGAACTTGTAAACAAACACCGAGGAAGGAGCTGGACGTCGTACAACGTGAACATTTCCATAAATCAACACCACTTGAGGTGGGAATCGGAGTTCTCCATGTACATGAAGAACAAACACACCCATTTCCAGGAACGGTCTTTAATGTGTAGCTAGTGCTATTCCTATTATTATTACTACTACTACTACTACTACTATTGTTATTATATTATTACTATTATTATTACTATTATTATTATTGTCTGCTACCACTCACACTATTCGGAGGAGCACGGAGACATCGTTAGCGATACATATATTTCACAAAAGTAATCGTCACAAAGAGGTGGAATACAAAAATATTACAAATGTGAAAACCAACAAACTGACAAAAACACCAGATTAAAAAAGAGCAAACAAACAAACAAACAAAAAAAAAACAAACAACAACAACAACAACCAAGTAACAGTAATTTAATTTGTTGTGTGTGTGAGAGAGAGAGAAATCCGACAGAACAATATTCAGTATACATTTGTGTGGAGCACATACTACATGTAATTATTTATTTACGTTTTTAGACATTTTTAAACATTTGAGGTAAAAAAGTAATTCATTGGTGAACACATTTTAATGCCACCAACACCGTGTTTGTTCAGTAGTGGCAGCATATGATGTAAATAATAATTCCATACATTTATATAGCACTTTTCTAGACACTCAAAGAGCTTGTATTGTATTGTGTGTGTGTGTGTGTGTGTGTGTGTGTGTGTGTGTGTGTGGGGATCTCTTCAACCACTACCAGTGTGTACTGAAGCATCCACCTGGACGATGTGATGGCAGCCATAGTGCACCAGATCACCCACCACACACCAGCTATTAGTGGAGAGGAAAGGAGGGTGATGTAACCAATTCAGGGGTTGAGATTATTAAGGGGGAATTTCGGCAGGACACCGGGGTTATACCCCTACTCTTTACGAGAAGTGTCCGGGAATTTTTAATGACCGCAGAGAGTCAGGACCTCGGTTTAACGTCTCATCCGAAAGTAGTGTCCCCATCTCTATACTGGTGCATTAGGACCCACACAGATCACAGTGTGAGCGCCCCCTGCTGGCCTCAGGTCACTTCCAGGCGAACTCCAGTGAGAAAGCGATTCGACTAAGAATCGACTCAAATGCAGGAAGTGACGTGTGTTCTGGGTTGCTGTTATTATTATTTTTTTAGTAGACGTGAGCTGCCAAACTACCGAGGTGAGATGGTTATAATAATGACATCACTGTAAACTTCAGGAAAGGGCGCGCCGTTGGTTCGATCATGCTGTCGCGCCATTCAGCAGACTTTGTGCAGACGTTATAATATTTCTGCCTGAATTTGTCTGCCAACAGAGCTGTTCGACGTCCCACTACCCCAGGCCTCGTCTCCGTCCCCGCCTCCCCCATGTACCTCCACTTCGGCATGATCCATTTGATCGATCGAGTGTCTCTTCTGTCCTCTAAATGACTTATTTCACACGTACTGATCTGTAAAGCGTTGTGTTTCGCATTACTTCACCAAAACACCAAAAAAGGTCCACGTTTGTTCTCACACATTTTATTCATTTGGCACTTTCTTTTTTTTTCTTTTTTTTTTTTAACCGACACATTTTATTTACAAACACAATGTCTCACCGAAAACAAACGTATCAAACACCTTGCGCTCGTCTAATAGAGAACGGTTCTCATAATAACTGTGGAACAGGTTAAAGGTGCAGTCTGTAATGTTTCAAAGTGTTCAGAGATGTAGAAAAGCCATTCGGTTTCACACAGTACAGTGTTAACTTAGGGGCTCTAAAAATGACACGCTGCCCCTTTAAGTGATCGGAATAGAAATATAAAACTGTACTATCTGCTCACACCTGGTGGTATTTTAATATGGAATTTGTATGACAGGCTCCTTTAATTCACTCCTCCGCACGATCTGGTGCGGACGCGAGACTGAAAGCAGAAAGGTCATCTGTCGTCTGAAGAACACCGCCTGTACGTGGTTCAGAAGGCACACGGTTAGCGATCGGACCCATCCGTCGGGTTCGGGTTCGTGTGCCGCGTTATTCGGAGAGGAACACGTCGTAAAATGCTTACACTGAATAGCGGTGAAGAAAAAATAAAAACTACAGTCAGAATTTTCACTCAGATTTGACACATTCCACAAAATAAGGCATGTATATAGACGCGGTCAAATGGCGGGTAGTGAAAAAGTGCACGATACAAATAGGGACCCTGTGCATTGGACTGTTTGAGGCCTGTCTGTCTGTCTCCCTCTCTGTCCGTGTCTGTCTCCCTCTCTGTCTCTGTCTGTCTCCCTCTCTGTCCGTGTCTGTCTCCCTCTCTGTCCGTGTCTGTCTCCCTCTCTGTCTCTGTCTGTCTACCTCTCTGTCCGTGTCTCTGTCTGTCTCCCTCTCTGTCTCTGTCTCCCTGTATCCGTCTCTGTCTCCCTCTCTGTCTGTCTGTCTCCCTCTCTGTATGTCTGTCTCCCTGTCTCCCTCTCTGTCGTCTCCCTGTCTCCCTCTCTGTCCGTCTCCCTCTATCCGTCTCCCTCTCTGTCTGTCTCCCTCTCTGTCTGTGTCTCCCTGTATCCGTCTCCCTCTCTGTCTCCGTCTCCCTGTATCCGACTCTGTCTCCCTCTCTGTCTGTCCCCCTCTCTGTCTGTCTCCCCATCTCCCTCTCTGTCTGTCTGTCTCCCTCTCTGTCTGTCTCCCTGTCTCCCTCTCTGTCTGTCTGTCTCTGTCTCCCTCTCTGTCTGTCTGTCTCCCTCTCTGTCTTCCTGTATCCATCTCTGTCTCCCTCTCTATCTGTCCCTGTCTCTCTCTCTCAAACAAACACACACACACACAGTAGGCAAAGGCCAAAACACTGAGAAAGTAAAAGGGTTACTGAGACAAAATATCACTTGTGGTTGGTATAGAGAGAGAGAGAGAGAGAGAGAGAGAGAGAGAGAGAGAGAGAGAGAGAGAGAGAGAGATATTATATTAAAGAAAAACATTTTTAAAAAAAGTCATCGGAGTGGACGAACGAAAGTACAGGACGTTCTTGTGAACTTCTCCTCAATCCTCCACATCCATAACACAGGAAACCGGACTGGAGAAACTCCTCACCCGTGAATCCTTCAAACACTAACAAAAAAGCATTAGCGTCCACGGTCCGTCCTGTCGTCCTTCATTCCGTCCCCGAGATGAAGTTCTCATCTCCCCTCCTCGGCAGAACGGGTTTCGGATTTCAGCTTGACGAACTCTCTGGCCACCTCGTCTCCTGAGCGCTGGGACAGGATGCGCAGCACGGTCAGCCCCGTGTCGTCCATGTGCACCTGCGAGCCCAGCGGACACCAGCAGGCGCAGCTCGCTCGCTGAGCCACCTCCCGCAGCTGGATGACGGCCACGCCCACCACGCGGTCCGCTCGGCCGAAACAGTAGTCCTTCACGCACACCTGCAGCTCGTAACACTCCGGACCGTCCTCGTTCCCCAGGATGCTGTCGGTAAACACACAAAAAAAAAAAAAAAAAAAAAAAGACACGACAGTAGAAATGATTTACATTATGAAAAAAATGCAAAAATGTCAAATATAGAAGTAAAACACAAAGAAAGAGAGAACTGTTCTGATGTGTGGTGCGGCCGAATATTTGAATGAGCGCGAGTAACGAGTAGCTACGTTTGCGACATTAGCTTTCGCTCGCTGGGTAAGCGTTATAGCTTTACATGTACTACGTTACCAAGTGCTCGAAAGGGCGTTTAACTCAATACGGTGGAAAACGAAAATAAAACACGGACAGAGAATAAACTTTCCAGTCGAACAGTAATTCTGGTTCGTCGAATTCATGCAGGGTGCCAATAATTATGATCCGCACCGTATAAGACACACAAACTCCACCCGACCGCTTCGTTCCCTCCGTAGTTCGGTCGGAGTGAAGGAAAGGCCGCTATACGAGCTCTTTTACTCACAAGTGGAAGGTCTCGTTGAATTTCGGCGCCCAGCTGTTGTTCTTGGATTTGGTGGCGAATTTGCGTTTCTTGTCGCCGAGGTGCGGCCCGATCATCGTCACTTCCACGAAGGGACGGAACATTCCGGACGTCTGCCACCTCAGATCGTTCGCCGCCACCACTGAGCACGGATCCCAAGCACAACAGGGTGAGTCGGGTTAATGACAGGGGTTTAACGCAGCCGAAAAACGAGCTTCGAGCTACGGGCTACTTTAACTCGAGCTTGCATTTTCACTTCTCTGAACAGTTTTGACGGAGTCTGGAGTTACTGTATTCAAACGTGTCCAATCTAATGAATGAAAATAATTACGAATAATTCCTTTTAATGATAACGCTGTGGAGCATTAGCATGTCTGCTAACCAACAATCCCAAGGTCATGAACGTGTTAAATCCACCTGATCCGACGAAGAAGGTGAAGAAGAGGAAGAAGAAGAAGAAGAAGAAGAAGAAGAAGAAGAAGAGGAAGAAGGTGAAGAAGAAGAAGAAGGTGAAGAAGAAGAGGAAGATGAAGAAAGTGAAGAGGAAGATGAAGAAGGTGAAGAAGAAGAAGAAGAAGGTGAAGAAAGTGAAGAAGGTGAAGAAGAAGAAGAGGAAGATGAAGAAAGTGAAGAAGAAGAAGAAGAAGAAGAAGAAGAAGAAAGTGAAGAAAATGAAGAAGGTGGTGAAGAAGAAGAAAATGAAGGTGGTGAAGAAGAAGAAAGTGAAGAAGGTGAAGAAGAAGGTGATGAAGAAGAAGAAGAAGAAGAAGAAGAAGAAGAAGAAGATGAAGAAGAAAGTGAAGAGGAAGAAGGTGAAGAAGAAGGTGAAGAAAGTGAAAAGGACGGTGAAGAAGGTGAAGAAGAAGGTGAAGAAAGTGAAGAGGAAGGTGAAGAAGAAGAAGAAGAAGCAGAAGGTGAAGAAAGTGAAGAGGAAGGTGAAGAAGAAGCAGAAGGTGAAGAAAGTGAAGAAGAAGGTGAAGAAGGTGAAGAAGAAGGTGAAGAAAGTGAAGAGGAAGGTGAAGAAGAAGAGGAAGGTGAAGAAGAAGAGGAAGGTGAAGAAGAAGAAGTAGAAGAAGGTGAAGAAGAAGGTGAAGAAGAAGGTGAAGAAGGTGAAGAAGGTGAAGAAGAAGGTGAAGAAGAAGGTGAAGAAGGTGAAGAAAGTGAAGAAGAAGAAGGTGAAGAAGAAGGTGAAGAAAGTGAAGAAGAAGAAGGTGAAGAAGAAGGTGAAGAAAGTGAAGAAGAAGAAGGTGAAGAAGGTGAAGAAGAAGGTGAAGAAAGTGAAAAGGACGGTGAAGAAGGTGAAGAAGGAGAAGAAACAGTTTGGGGGTGTGCTGTTACACATCAAAAGTCAAAAATAAATCGAACACAGGATGGTGTGATGAAGTGGAGTTACTTTCCTGTTACAGTACAAAGCACTGACACTAGAGACTCCTTCCATAAATGTTAAATAAACATCTCCTGACTGAAATCTTTACCATTAACATTCGTTACTATAGAAACCATGACCGTCTTGATCTTGGAAAAACGTGCGTGACCCCGATTACTGACCTTTAACCGTGACCTTGTGCTCTCCTGTGCCTGGATGAGTGAACAGATCGATCTGTATGGACACCTCTCCTACTGGCTTATCCACACCTGAGCCTACACACACACACACACACACACACACACACACACACACACACACACACACACACACACACACACACACACACTTTCAGAAGGCAGCATGTTGTCATTTTTTCACTAGTACTAAGGAAGTTTCAACACTATGTGTTGCATATAGCTGCACTGATGAGGAGACACAGCATGTAGGTGAACTGAGCTGGGATGAGGGTGTGTGTGTGTGTGTGTGTGTGTGTGTGTGTGTGTGTGTGTGTGTGTGTGTGTGTGTGGGGTCAAAGGACATCACAGTAGCACCTACCCTTGGATGGCTGGACTTTCTCACTAGACGTAATCCTCATCCCATTCCCACCATGCACTGGGACAGAAAAAGCAGCAGAAAGAAAGCACGGCACAGTGAAAGAGACAGTCGCAAAAGAAGAGAGACGATGAAGAAAAACCATGCGAGAGACAGCAAAAGAGCTGGGACAGCGGTTCGAGGAAAGCAGACTGGACTCATTAGTGACCTCTAGTGGCCACTGGCTCATAATGAAACACCTCAGCACCACAGAGTGTGTGAACTTACATGTCGTACCTTGATTTTTTAACACGTCTCCCATCAGACAGTACGGTACGGCTTTCTACCCAATACAAGATCAAGACCGGAGCCATACTGTAACCAAGTAACCATGCTAAATTTGGTTTTCAGTGTCTTGCTAGGTACGGTTCATACTGAAATGTGGGCGGAGTTTTAACTCTCTACGGCATGAATTACTACATTTACTGTAATTAAAAAAAACAATGGTTTTATGAATGTTTACTCCTTGAATTAGTGTAGGGGTGCAGCTGGTAAACTGTTGCCGGCGTGTAACTGTGTACAGTCACACAAAAATGTATGAGATTACAATTTTAATTCCTGCATTTTCCAGACTAGACGTTTGCAAAGGGTTTTTTTTTAGCCACTTAGTAAGCATGTAAACTTGTTTAAATGACAAAAAAAAATAAAAGTTAACTTGGCTCAGATAGTGTTTACATTTTTTTCCTTTAAGTAATTTTGCCTAAATATTGAAAAATGAATCTCGTTTTAAAGCCCCATGCCATGCCATCACAGAAAAGGACACGCAAACAGCACTTCCTGCTCATCTGACCCTTTTCCAGTTAGATAGGAAGATTTGTATTATTGAAATAAAAAAAATTGGA
The DNA here is from genome assembly GCF_001660625.3 of Ictalurus punctatus. Lineage (NCBI taxonomy): Eukaryota > Metazoa > Chordata > Actinopteri > Siluriformes > Ictaluridae > Ictalurus > Ictalurus punctatus. The sequence goes on from NC_030431.2 coordinate 23,856,724, forward strand.
GACAAACTAATTGTTGCCATATGGCAATACTATGCAATAACGGCTTAAAAACACAAATCACAGAATTGTCCCAAGAATGACCAAATAAAATACTTAAAAAAACCCCACTTTAACATGCTCATAATTTAAACTGCAGCATTACCTCTCCCCCAGTGTCAAAAACGACTCGTTAAAGGATTCACTCTAAAGGATTCACTCTAAAGGATTCACTCTAAAGGATTCACTCTAAAGGATTCACTCTAAAGGATTCACTCTAAAGGATTCACTCTGCTCTGATTGGTCAGATGTCCCAGTCTGTCGTGATCGGTCTACCGCTGTCAGCGAGCAGCCGATGAAGACCAGAGGCGGGGCTTTTTGTTACAAACCTACGTAGGTGTGTACAGGAAGTGAGTCTGGAATCACTAACGACTCGATTCAGCTGTTCAGAATCGGTTCCTTCTTTTGGGAGTCGATAACTCCCAAAAGTTTGTCGTGCGCTTTGATTTTTGAGACTTTGCAGACTTTTTACATTCACAAACAGCTCTATAACACACTACATGAAAGGTAATCTCTGAAAAACCATAATAGGTACACAGCAATGTTTTCTTGGTGCTATTTAAACTGACTTTAAATCATACTTATGATTCTATCATGTAAATCATCCAAATGGCTTCATATTCACTAAACATGCGCACTACTTAGGGTGTATAACAATGGCACTGTAGAACATATTTACTGCACTTCACACTGTAGCCAATAGAAAACCATTATTGTTTTTCCTCTATTTTAACATTGCGTGACAAAGTTGGAACTCAGTATCCTCCTCACCACCACAAAGATGAAAGTATTGGCACCCCCCCCATTCCCGCGAGGAAGAAGAGCAACATCACAATCACGTATTTTCAGGTGAAAATGTCTGTTCGGTCCATACGCATTTGACTAATCTGTTTAGGTGGTTACATAACGGATACTCCGTCTGTCGATATGTTTGAGCATGTACTAGTTTTTGTGCCAGATTACAGACTGTACCGTTCTGTCTGATGGAACGACGCTGCGGACGTGCGGCGAGTCATCTTGCGAGAGAGACGGAAAGAGAGAGAGTCATACCCTGGGCGTGCTGTGTGGTGACGAAGGTCTTGATGAGCGTGTCGGTGGTCTGGGTGTAAAGGGAGAGGGCGTGACGGAGAGACGAGAGCTCGGCGCTCTTCTCCAGGAAAGCCTTCTTTAACCCGTTTCCTCCAGCGTGAAAGTATTGCTGAGGAGAGAGAGGAAAAAGATACATGAAGCCCAATCATGGACTACGTGACAATGCTGACTGAGTCATGGACTGATGTGGAGCGGCTGTGGATCAGGTGGTAGAGCGGGTCGTCCACTAATCGTATGGCGTAATGGCGGTTCGATTCCCGGCCCACGTGACTCCACATGCCGAAGTGTCCTTGGGCGAGACACTGAACCCCGGGTTCCTCGCATGGCAGCTCTGCGATCATTGGTGTGTGTGTGTGTGTGTGTGTGTGAATGGGTGAATAAGAACCACTGTAAAGCGCTTTGTAGAACTGCTAAGGTTAAAAAAAGTGCTATATAAAAGTGCAGTACCCTTTATAAGTAAAGGACTCTCTACCAGTACAATGTTTCTGATACCTTTATGGTGTCCAGGGCCACGTCCATGACCGCACACTGCTTAGGCGTGAGGCTTTTGGCTTCCCCAGACATGTGATCCTGCAGTTAGAGAGCAACACACACACACACACACACACACACACACACACACACACACACACACACACACACATTACTTATTTACTACTATTTGTTATAAATATGAGTAGTCTTATTACTACACAAGTCTAAGCTGAGAAACTCTGAAACTATTCTTGGAAAATATGCATTTTATTTACGCATTTTATTTAGGTTTTATTTCCTTACTATACTTATTAGTGAAACTGAATAATTGCACTCTTACCTGGTTACATTTCCTAGAAAATGACTGTTTTTTTTCCAGCCAGTGCCCACACACACACACATATATACGTGCATATATATTATATCTAAAAATCAAAGGAATGTGGCTAAATTTTATATTAAACCCTATCTTGCATTGTTCCATCTCTCCGCCGCAATGGAAATCAACTCGTCGGACGTTTTCGATCGGGATGAACGAACTATTTTATCGCCTGGAGTCTGTTTTGAGATTAGTCGGGACACCGTTGGGTTTCTGTGCGTCGAGCATCGTGATTCTGTGTTCAGCTGCTGGTGAGCGGGACGATGGGACAGTGGGGGGGAGGGAAGGGGAGGGGTGCGAGTCCACCGCTGGGCAAACAATTCACACCTTTCCACAATAACGCCGGAACAGAATGTAAACGTACAGTACAGCACGACTAAAGCGTTTTCGATAGTAAAACACCGCATACGACCGCCACAGTGCAATTCTAAACATTTAAACCTAGAAACCTGGGCAAATAAATAATAATTAAAAAAAAAACAAAACAGGAAATATGACAAATTGCAAATTCTGAAAGTCCGGAGTGTCGATTTTCATATGAGCCATTAAGCGCTACTGTGGAGGGTGACATCACGAATAAATTCAGTGCTAAGTTAGCCTGTATTCTATGCTAATGCCAGCTTACGCTAACCAGGGTCTACCGCAATTATATAGGCAGCAAGTCAGAGTCTAGCTAATGGTAAATATTTTCAATCAACAATTATGCAATTGCTCCAAATTGTTTTCTAACAGTTTTAGATAAGTAGTAAAAAGTTACTTTTTAAAAGTTCAAAAGTAGCAACTACATTTGTTGTCTTTTGACATATAATCTTTTCTTTCACTGAAGTACAAGTCGTCGGTACTTTGCTCATGTTTTGATCTTTCATGTACTGCAGGGTGTTGATTTCTCTGAACCTATTTCCTAAAATTTCACACACCCTCGAAGATGGAGAGCCGTGATCCGCGTTCGACGTCCGGGTCGCGGGCTGAAGGATGCCGGATGGAGGAATCGAGCAGGCGCTGACCCGAGTATCGGAAAGCGCTCTACGTTTTAAGTCAAGTCGGTCGTTTTGTACGTGCCTACCTTGAGCTTGGAGAGCTGGCCGAGATCTTTGGCAGCGGAAAATATGTTGCCCTGTGAGAGAGGCGGCAAAGAGAGAAATGAGAACGAGTTATTGATATGAACCTAACGTAGAAACAACAAAATCTTCTAACCAGGAGCTAAAAATGGCGGTCAGACGGTAATGTATTTAAAAACGATCGTTAAATACGAGTCGTATTATTTTAGGAGCACGTCGAATAGACAGGAAATAAAACAGACGCTGAGGTTTTCCCACCTTGATTTACGCCGATGAAGCACGTGAACGTGTGTGTAGTGTGTACCATGGAGTGAGAGGATTAGAAATGAAAGATCTTACGATGCTGTCGTTGCCTTGAGGCAGGACGATGGTCTTCTCCAAACTGTTCATAACGAGTCTCCACAACTCCTTCAGAACCCGCTTCAGAACGGTCTTCTCGCACACCGACGCAAACAGTATCAGACTGAAGACACACACACACACACACAAAGCTACATAATTGTGGAGATGAGGTGGGGTTTTATTGCGTTCTATATAAAATGCACTTGATCTCGACGTCACTGATCACATGTAGAACTTATAACAGCCAGGTTCACTTCTATTATTATTATTATTATTATTATTATTTAATTCATTTTGGCATTAACATAATAACAGCTGCTGATTTCCTTTACGTTTCCTGAAAAAACTGTAACGCAATTCTGCAAATTCCACTACTGCACACACTACATAAATAACAAATGGCTATGTTACGGCTCCGAAGTGAACATTTGACGGACAAACAAAAGTAAATCGGACTCACTTTCCGTCCAGGAAATCCATGAGGGGGCGGAGCATGTTGTCAGAATCGACCTCCACTTGGTTTCGGCTGTTGGCGTTCGCCGGCCCTTTAATCTGGTACAGCAGACTCGCCATCTGCCGTGTGCACTCGTCAATACGACTCTGAAAACTGCACAGACGGCAGGTAGGTGTGTTATACAGCGCTGCGTTCGCTCGTGCTCTCGGCGTGTACAAGTAATAAAGTGACGCGCTTACGTGTTTGAAAACGTGGAGCTCAACTCATCCAGCACGTTGTTCAGCTTCACCTGCAGCTCATTGAGGGTGTCGCTGGCTTCGGTGTCCATCTGCGCGCACACACAAACGATCACTCGGTCTTATTTCATCCGTTTCTACACGGGTGATATCCTGAGGTGAGCGTCAGCCGTGTTATAACGGCCGCACCGGTGAGCTCGTTAAAATCAGACAAGCTGAAAGTCAACATGGACCCCAGTGTGACGGGAAACACAAAATCCCCCCCCCAAATCCTCAGTGAGAAGCAGAGCTTCATTGAGAAGTCCAGAGGAAAGGAAAACGTGTTTGCTTATTATGATGATTAAACACACTACGGGTCGTTTTCTTTCAAACACACACACACACTATACACCTGAACCCACCTTTGCATTGTCGACCTCCACCTTTGTAGGACAAAAATGAAGATAGAAATTCAGTTAAACTGTATAATGCACTGATACACTGCCGCCATTAAATGTGGGAAGGATGTCAGGGAGCCAAGAGGAACAGTATTACTGCATTATTTAATAAACCACTCATTCTCAGTGGTTTAATAATAATAATAATAATAATAATAATAATAATAATAATGCACTCAGACTGCAGGGTTTTGAGACACAAAACAAAAGCCAGACTGTCCTTGCTTTATAAACGATTCACTCATTGATAAAAGAGAGGTGTTGCTACAGCGCCTTCCCGAGTGCTCGTCCAATCACGAGAGAGACCCGGTGCATCCGATTTGCATAAAACCGTCTCGTTGGCTGATGACGCTGTTGCGACAGTCACTCCCGACTTAACGCTGCATCCGACCGAAACCCTCCTCGACCATGTGACCATGTCAAATCAACATGGCCACTCACAGCATGGAAAGTCAACAAAATCTAGCAGTTCTTCCCCTTTAAACGATTTATACCGTGTATACAAATTCTATGCTTTAGATCGACCGCCACACAGACGTATTCGTTTGTTACATCGATGTTGACTATACAGCGAATCGCATTTACGGTCCCGGAACGGCGAGGCCGATTTCTTCCTTTGGGCTGTACGCCGAAGACATTTGGGTTCGAGATCTAAAGACGGGTATGAGACGAGAGTTTAGGGTTGCAGCTTTTATTTCCTGGTGTTTAAATCCAGATGTGTTAAACAACATAAAACACAGAACCTTTTGCACCGCCCGATTTTAGGTGAGTAAAAAGTATAGGAACAGATCAGTCGAAGTAAATGAAAAGTAAATAACACTGAATATTTGGTTGCGTATCCCTTGCTTGCAATAACCGCATCAATCCTGTGACTCGCTTACGTCGGCAAATTGTTGGTTTCTTCTTTTGTGATGCTTTACCAGGTTTTTTACCACAACCATCATGAGTTCCATCATCAATAAAGATTAGTGAGAATGTTCCAGAAGCAGCCATGCAAGCCCGAACCATAACACTACCTCTATAGATGAACTTGTATGTTCTGGATCATGAGCAGATCCTTTCTTTCTCCACACGTTGGCCTTACCATCAGGTTATTCTTGGTTCCAGAACTTTTGAGGCTCGTCTCGGTCTGTCCGATTCTAACTGCTGATGAGTGGTTTGCGTCGTGTGGTATGGCCTCTACATTTCTGCTCTCAAAGTCTTCTTGCGATACCTTCACCCCTGCCCGGTGGAGCTTGATGGTGAGGTCTAGATACCCCTTCAGTATCTGTTCATCAGTACACCAGTGGTTTCTTTCACTTTCAGGACATTCCAAAATTGTTCTACTGGCTATACCCGATGTTCGTGCAATGCCTCGGACTGACCTTCCCCTCTTTTCTCAGCTTAACAAAAACCGCCTTGCTTATCTCCCATAGACAGCTCTCTGGACCTCATGTTGGTTTGTCCTTTTTAACAGCAAATGCAGTCTTCACAGGTGAAACCCAGAGCTCAAACCAAGAGTTATTCATCGTCTAAACAAATCAATCTAACGGGATGGCACAAATCGGGTGGTCCGATACAGAAGGTTTGATGTTCTATGTCGTTTAACACGTCGTAATATAAATACCAGGAAATAAAAGCTGCGATTCTAAACTCTCGTCCCATTTTGATGTTTTGACCTCAAACCCAAATGTCTTCGGTCTACTGCAAAAACAATGGAACTGGCCTCACCATAATTCTGGGTTCCTAATTCCCACTTCCGAGTTTAAGTCGAACACAGCACCGTTGTTAGTAGCTGAACTGTGTTTTGGGAAAGTTACACGAAGCATCTATTCTCATCATTTTTATTTCGTCAGTTATCTAAAACCAAATCATTTTACTACGTACGACCAAAACATTGTGATGAATTAATCGTGGTATATTTTATGATAATGGGATTTTTAGCTAGCAAGATGAATGTAAGAACGTAGCTTTAAGCCTGCTCTGTACATTAACAGAATAATTGTTGAGTAACAAATAAAATAAATGCTTTTCAACTAGCGAACTGGAAAATTTGTGCGCGTTATCCACCACCTGTTATTCCACAGACTACCAAGTTAGCCGACAACATTTTGGAGAAGCTGGAGTTAGTTTGGAAACGAGGTTAACATGGAGTATGGACTACTCTGGACTGCGTGTTTAGTTGGTAGTGTTGGTCATGTTCAGGGAATTTACACTGGGTGAGTGGAGTGTATGACGGGTATGAAAGTGTGTGTTAGTGTGTGTGTGTGTGTGTCACACAGATTAATCAGAACACAAGCACTCGGAGGAGGTCATGAGTCTTCAGGAGATGAAACCGACATCATGAAACATCATAGGAGAAATTCAGTCCAGGCACACGTTGGGGAAAAACACCACCGATTCTACATTACAAACCTTCTCCATCTCCTCTCCTTCATCATCCTCACGGTCACACAGCTGAGAGAAGGAGGGAGAGCGAGACAACACACGGTTCCGTCAGCCTGTCGCTAGAGGGCACTTGAGACTAACGTTATTCACGCTGCTCCAGATAAAACACGGAGACAGTGTCTATTACCTCTGGCACAGAGTTAACCCTGCCTGAAGCACTCAACCTATTTTTTTATTTAAAAATGCGGTGCATTACTGTACGTTTTGTGATTGTAGATATGCACATGCATGTTTGCACATTGATATATATATATATATATATATATATATATATATATATATATATGTGCTTTATCTGAGACCCACCTGGATAGCACTGGTGTCATGCTGGGTATTGAAAAGAAGAAGAAGAAGAAAAAAAAAACACACAACATGGAGAAAACAATGAGGAACCCATAATTCAGTGGGACAGAGGGAGAGAGAGAGAGAGAGAGAGAGAGAGAGAGAGAGATGGAGGAGGAGAGAGACGGAGGAGGAGAGAGAGAGGTAGAGAGAAGAGAGATGGAGGAAGAGAGAGAGAGATGGAGAGAGAGACAGAGAGAGATGGGGAGGTGGAGAAAGAGAGGGAGATAGAGAGAGAGAGAGAGATGGGGAGGTGGAGAGAGAGAGAGAGAGAGAGAGAGAGAGAGAGAGAGAGAGAGATGGGGAGTTGGGGAGAGAGAGAGACAGAGAGAGAGAGAGAGAGAGAGAGATGGAGGAGGAGAGAGATGGAGGAGGAGAGAGAGAGGTAGAGAGAAGAGAGATGGAGGAAGAGAGATGGAGGAAGAGAGAGAGATGGAGAGAGAGACAGAGAGAGATGGGGAGGTGGAGAAAGAGAGAGAGAGAGAGAGAGAGAGAGAGAGAGATGGGGAGTTGGGGAGAGAGAGAGACAGAGAGAGAGAGAGAGAGAGAGAGATGGGGAGTTGGGGAGAGAGAGAGACAGAGAGAGAGAGAGAGAGAGAGAGAGAGAGAGAGAGAGATGGGGAGTTGGGGAGAGAGAGAGACAGAGAGAGAGAGAGAGAGAGAGAGAGAGAGAGAGAGAGATGGGGAGTTGGGGAGAGAGAGAGAGAGAGAGAGAGAGAGAGAGATGGGGAGTTGGGGAGAGAGAGAGACAGAGAGAGAGAGAGAGAGAGAGAGAGAGAGAGAGAGAGAGAGAGATGGGGAGTTGGGGAGAGAGAGAGACAGAGAGAGAGAGAGACACAGAGAGAGAGAGAGAGAGAGAGATGGGGAGGTGGAGAGAGACAGAGAGAGAGAGAGAGAGAGAGAGAGAGAGAGAGAGAGAGAGAGAGCGAGCGCACGAGCACGAGAGAGTCCACTATGAATCTGAATCTAGCTGGACCTGACTACAGAATGAATTACTAAAACTACAGGAACTTTAACTAGAACAGTATATAGAACAGTTAAGTCTGATCTATCATCGCCTACAGTTACTACAGCATCCTCACCAACCTTCTCCTCGTCTGATATCAGCTACACACGGATCCAAAGAGAGACAGCACAGACAATAAAGGAACAATATAATGATCATGTACAGTAGACATGTACTGTATCTGTACTGTATATAGACCACGTCAGTTCCTCCAATTGTTTACGGGTTACTGAGTCACTACTCCACCTCTCACACACCCACCTCCAGCTCCTCCTCCTGCTCAGGGTCCGCTCTCTCATCCAGCTTCAGCAAGGGAAAGATCAGCACTGTGTAACTGCAGAGCCATTCATCTGACCACACTTTCATTACATTACTTATTCTGCTACACAGGAAACGGTTCCTTCTCTATAAATGTAAACTAAGGAGCTCCTAAAAATCTACACACTACAACGAAAAGCAGCTTATATAGTGCGTAGGAAAGGGGAGTGGCTTATGTCACTGAGTCACTGAAGAAGGTGTGGCCTATGGGACTGTCGGTCCATTTAAAGGAAGCATGGATTTTGTTACCGTCAGCCTATTTGAACGTGGCATGGCCTTTAGGTGTGGGCTCTGTGACTGTCGGTCACAATTATGGAGGCGTGGCCTGTGTGCTTGTAAGTAACAATAAAGGAGGTGTGGCCTAGGTGTGCATCAGTAATTATGCAGAAGACTTGGTCTAAGTACTTGTCGGTAAAAGTGAAGGAGGTGAAGGAGATGTGGCCTGGGTGCTTGTCAGGCACAGTGAAAGAGGTGTGGCCTTGGTGCTTGGCAGTAATTAGGCAAAAGGCATGGCCTAGGCACTTGTCAGTAATGAAGGAGGAGTGGTCTATGTGCCTGTCAGTCACAGTGAAGGATGTGTGGTCTGTGTGACTGTTTGTGCCTTTGAAGGACGCATGGCCTTTGTCAGTCCTAGTAAAAGATGTGTAGATTTTGTGCCCGTCATTCCAGTCAAACTCTGTCATATACACAGCCAATAAGCCTGTATCAGCATGGAGAAAGCATAACACTCATTACCCTCGCTTCCTCTGTGGCAATCTGAGGACAAAGGATAGGAGCAAATATCCCTTACCAACTGATCATGATTAGACCAAAAATGAATACAAACAGGAATTTTCCATCATGGCATTTTTTATCTGATAGCAGTATAGAACACGTGCACAATTTCCACCCTGGATTTAGGTGAACATCCCAAAAGTGAAAATCCTTTGCTTCATCAGCTACTGTATGTGAACATACCCCGAGAAAGAGCAACCAGACACCAGGATTGGATGTAATCCGTTCTCCTCATGCTCTCTAGCAGGACCAGGGTCTGGATGCACACCCAGAGAGGTATTTCAGTAGACCAAACCGTGTACTCGAACAAATACTACAGCAGAGCCGAAAAACACCTGGCTGTAGCTTTTACCGGCTGTCTATCTTTTGAAACGTGAACCAGCACGGGTACTGCAGCAGATCCTCTTTTGAGATTCATCTGCCAACCCTTCTGTTCATCATGCTACAACGACAGTCAGTACGTTTACATGGACGGCAGTAATCTAATTATTGACCTTGTTCTGAAGAAGATAATATTCCGATTAAGGTGTTTACGAGTCGCTTTTAGAATATTCCTTTCATGTTCCTGTTTTACATGTTATAGAACATAGAGCAATTAACAGCACACGTCATTACGTCACCACGCCACGCCGTCCGACGTTCCCTCCGGAATTTCACGTATCGACGTACAGTCGGTCTTCGTTATGGTCCCGTATACAGTTTTGGGTGTTTTTATTTGAAAATCTTACGAAAGCTTCAAGTGCGGTTAATTATTCGTCGTGCCGCACGTGCAAATAGACGACCGGTGAAGCCGTGGGCTGCGTCCCAAACCGCGTACTTACCGTCTATATAGTAGCTGAGATGCATGCATTTCTCCTACTATACAGCAGGTAAGTACGCGGTTTGGGACGCGGCCGTGCTCTCTTGTTTGCCGTCAAACGGTCGAGCGCTGCTGTGTGTGTACGTGTCCCGTCGCAAAATGCGGTGAGAACTCCCGCACGACGCTAATAGCGTGATCAAGGCGTGTACGTGTCCGTAACGCACGTCGATAATGCGACTAAAACAGGAACACTCCACACGTCTTAATTCCATTTGTGTTTACTTCAAGTAGGACTTTAATCGGATTAAGGTCATCAATAATCTCTGTTTACATGCTGGTTTCTTAATCAGAGTATCGTCTTAATCGGGTTCATATCGGAGTATTGTTGTCCGTGTAAACGTACTGATTGAATCTTCACTGCTAAAAATCACACGTTCACATTTTGTCTGCGAAGATCACGTTGTCTCAGAGCACTTAAACCTTTTACACAACTACAACACAAGAGGAACAGCAGTACACACGCACACGCACACACGCACACGCACACACGCACACGCACACACGCACACGCGCACACGCACACACGCACACACGCACACGCACACACGCACACGCACACGCGCACACGCACATTAAACTGACAAAAACAACCCTTCCTACAGTATGTTATTGCATTGTGACGAGGCCTGTCTCTAGGTATCTCGTTCATTTCTCAGGTGAGCTCTCGTGTTTCTCCTACTGTACCTGTTTGGCTCCCATCGACTCGAACATCTTCTCGAGCTGAACTCGCAGCTGCTGCACGTTGTTCATCAGGACGCAGGGCTGTTCGACGGAACACGGGTTCGCGTTAGGAAACGGCAAATCCATATAAACATAAAGCACGGCGTGGTGTAAAGACTCACAATCTTCTCCTTGTCGCAGTAGGACGGGAAACTCTTCTTCAGAATGGCACTGTACTGCAGCAGGACCTTGGCAATGGTCTGATTAGAGAGAAAAAAAGAAAAGAAAAAAAAAAAAAAACATTAAATGATTTGTTTTTTTAAAAAAAAGCAAACAAACTGAAGTACAGGAAGATAGAGACGAGAGCGTAACGTGTCTATCCGTGTTTACCCGGGCGAAGCGTCGACTGTACAGGGCCATGACCTTGGGGTCGGGGCACTCCAGCTTCTTAATAATCTCAAAGCTCTGGTTGAGTTGCGTGAACACGTCCACCACGGAGCAGGAGAACAGGGCGTGCTCAGATGTCTGTTGGAACTAAAAATAAAAAAAAAAAAGGACGTAAGAATACGTATGATTTAAAAACGTGTACAGCAGAGATCGTTATGGCATATACAGTGTAGCATAAGTCACGTGACCAAAAACTAAGTTGAACAACAGTGAAAAAAAAACACAACGGTGAACAATGCCGCTCACGTTGCCTCGGCATGCGCGCACGCAGTCACGTGGCAAGTACAGACTGGACTTTATATAGTAACGAACGGAGGTGTATAAATGTGACCGCTCGGATACTCACGCCGTCCTTCTTGTCCCTCTCGAGGGCGCCGTGCATGAACTCCATGGACACGTCCTCGTTCTCGTCCAACCACTGCAGCACGAACTGCATGAACCACCTACGCACAATCCGACATGTGACTACCGACACAGCGGAAACCGCAACTTTCCTTACGGACATACAGCACATGCATTACATTAGTAGTACTACGAGTAGTTTTATTACTATTAGTATAGTTATAACCACTATCGGTACTCAGAGCCCTTAAGGGTTCTCATTTGTCCCGGTGGAGAAACCCATTGTTTTTTTGTTTTTTGTTTTTTACAGGTAGAACTTTTTTGGAAGCTACAGTAAGAAGCGTTAATGATCCAGTGAACCCTTGATGAACCCTTCGAGTGTAGTAATAGTTGGCCTTTTTTTTTTTTTATATGCTCCCCCTGTACGGTTCTTTGGTCCGTCTCTATCTAAGGGAAGTATTAAAGGCTCTAGCTTCCTACAACAGTGCGACACTCACATGGGGTACTCGGGAACGACTCCTTTGAAGGCAGGCAGATCCTTGACGTACTCGTTATAGAGCCACTTCACCTTAAAGTGCAGGTTCATGTAGTCAGCACTCTTACACAGACGATGCTTCTCGTGCTCTGAGGAGATAAGTGGGACAGAATGTGTGTGTGTGTGTGTGTGTGTGTGTGTGTGTGTGTGTGTGTGTGAGAAAATTTCTCTTACGCGTCGATATTTCAGCAACTAATCTGGACATAAAATTACATAATTGTTCAATAGTGCTGAAAATAAATAAATAAATAAATAAATAAATAAATAAATAAATAAATAAATAAATAAAACCCCAGAAAAATGCCTGGTTATTTAAAGCTCTTCATGTTCTGTAAAATGTTGGAATGATTAAGGGGTATAAGTCAACAACATTATCTGTATCTGTTTAGTGCTCAAAACAGTCACAATCATATACGGATTTAAACCGGAAGTGGGCGTGGTCTATACCAGGAATGTTTTTTTGTGGGGGTTTTTTTTTTTTTTTTTTTTTGGACACTATTCTCTGGAACCACTGGGGAAAAAAAACAAAAAAAAAAAACAGGAAATGTTTCAATTGGCTAAACATTAAGTTTCCAAACAGAAATTTCCATTGGCTAAACATTACTCTATTCAACTCCTGAACCAGACGTCCTGCGGAACTTTCTGGAAAGCTTTCCATCTTCTAGTTAACGTCACGGAGTCAGAAAGCGAACCGTTTCAAAGCGAATGAGGTCTTTCCCAAATTGAGAAAAGGCTGTTGTCGAGGCTTCGTTTGACAACGACGGACATCTCATGACACTTCACCATATTTACTTCAGGTGTTTGGGTTTCCGGAACGATCAGAAAAGTTTGCTGGATCCGCTATCAGGATCTACAGTACAATTGTGTACAGAGATACTGTACGGTGGAGATACGGTTCGATTTTGGAGCTCGGGTCAGATTAAAACTGGTTCGTATTCTCCCCCCATTCACGTCATTGTGTGTATTCGGTTACATCTCCATTCGGTAAAAAAGGCAGGATTATCAGTTACTAGAATTTTTGCCTCCTTAAAATAACAATTTATATGAACTCGCTATAGTTTCTATATTAAATATCTTTGCTGCAGTCATGTCATATCAGGATAAACGCTAATTCCTAGCTTTTAACTGGGGAAAACAACAACAACAACAACTTGTGGGAATTCCAAGTTGGAATATTGGGAGACACCCCTTATTTTTCCCACAAAAATGGAAATATGGCAGCTAATAAAATGAACATTGGCGAGCATGGGAGGAAACACATTTTACATTTCATTTGTTTAAAACAACTGATTCCCTGCAGCACTCACTTGCACCATGATTCATATATATATATATATTTTTAAAAAGGTCAGAAGGTTTATCATAAGCACAGCTAGAGATAACAGCGACGACTGCCCACTGTATCTCAGTGAACCAAACGGCTAACCGTATAAAGTTCTCCCCGGTCTCTCAAATTCTCCCACGCGTCATGAACGTGTATGGTACAGTATGTAAACATGCAGCCACGCATACAGACATGCAGTCAGAGGAGCATCCGCAAACACGCGCTCGTTCGCACGATCGCTCGGGCAGTGGCGAGACTCACCCTCCGTGGCGTACTTCATATCCTGGGAGAACTGAACCCACATCACCTCGGCACACACCTTCCCTACGTTGAGCTCTTGAGGAAACCTGAGCCAGGATAGAGGAAAGGAGACGATCAACACGATGGACAGCGAACCAGCGTGTGTGTGTGTGTGTGTGTGTTCATATACTTAACCTGTAAGTCATTCATAAGACAACTACAGTGGTCATAAACATAACATGGGCGTGTACATACATATATACACATATATATACATATATATATATATATACATATATATATATATATACATATATATATATATATACATATATATATATATATATATATATATATACACACACACACACACACATATATATATATATATATATATATATATATATATATATATATATATATATATATATATATATATATATATATATCCCACTGTTCTGCTGAAATCTTGAATCTGATTGGTCAGAAGGTGTCGATTCATTATTCCTCATGTTACGTGCGTTTTAAACGGTATAATCATCGACGTGGTGAAGTTTTCTTTGAGGTCACATTTTATGGAAGGAGTCTCCAGTGTCAGCACTTCCCAGTGTGGGGAAAAGTAATTTAAGACAAGAGGAGCTTGCGGTTGTTGGTAGTATATCAGTTATGCCTTATTAACTTCATGAGAGAGAGCGGGAGAGGGGGAGAGATCGAGAGAGGCCTGGTATGGGAACAACCGTTTATAACGGCTTATAAAATTACTAGCAAATGAACTGACAACATTAAATGTAAAAACAGCTCATCGACACGTTGCTCTTGTATAAGAGGAATAAAACACTTTGGGATGAGCTGCTACTGGAAAATCGTCAGCTCGAGCACTGGAACAGTAACCCTGCTTCACCACAACAACACTTCGTTGGTTATTTTCCAACAACACGTACGGGTCTACATTGAGAAGGATTAGGACGGAGTATGGAGGTAGGTTTGTGTGCGCGTTCTTAACGTCCATCACTCACTGGTTGAGGACAGGTGTGTACGAGTTGCGATCCTCTTCTATAATGGAAACTATCAGCGTGATGAGTTTGGGCCAGAAGTCCAGATTCTTGATGCATGGACCCGGTTCTTCTAGAGGATATTCGTCTTTATTCTGAAATGGAGAAGAGAAGCAGAGTCGGAGCAGAGCACGTGCACACGCACACAAAAATGACCATGACACCCTGAACTGAACAGCTATTCACTGATTAGCCACAAAAAAAACAAAAAAAAAAAACACAATGTTTTCTGAAACAGGAAATGACATCACACCAGCTGAGCGTATTTCACTCTAAATGAGAAAACGGTTCTCCTACTGGTTGGTACTGGCGGCTGTAGAGCTCTTGGCAGTTGTTAAAGATGTAGTCGTAGGTGGAGTTGAGGCAGGCTTTCACACAGTCTCGCACCACCTGGCTGGCTCTCGGAGGGCTCTGCAGTTCCTGCACCTGTCCACCGTGGGGCGAGATTTGAGTGAGAGGAGACTCAGCTCAACAGTCCTTGTGTTCTAAGGTTGTTCGAATACACCCTGGCAAATCGGAAGCTCACGCAGTCGTTGTGAAACGAAACCGAAACGAGAACGACGAGACTTTGATTACGCCCCCCCGATTGTTTACACGCTAAAACTGGAACTTGAAACGCAGTCACCGAAACCTGAAAGTCGTGTAGCGAATCCCTAAACCACGTAAATTTCAAGCGCAATTCCTACTGTACATTCAATTTTCGAATCTACATCAGACTTTTTGCAGAACATTACACACAGTTCTCTACATTAGGCGCAACATCCATCCATCCATCCATCCATCTTCTATACCGCTTATCCTACTGGCTCGCGGGGAACCTGGAGCCTATCCACAAGGCACAAGGCGGGGTTAGGCGCCACATTCCAAATTAAAATCTCTTTAGTCCCTTTGGAAAGCGACGCCAATAACAACGCCGAGCTCTAAACACCATCTGGCAATGCCCACTCCTCACAGGTGTAAAACAGTAGCTGCTGAATTGTTCAGTTAGAAATCCTAGCGTTATTAAAGGCCGCAGATGAGTACAGCAACGGCACCCTCTGAATAGAACGCTATGGTGGTTCCCACAGACCATACCTTCATCCTGAAGAAAGTGATGCTGGTGAGCAGATCCACAGTGGACTTCAGGTCCTGCAGACGCTCTTTACTGCTAGCAGGGAAGTTATTCTGCAGCAGGACACACACCACAATTAGAGCACTACAATAGAGAACTTACAAAAGTGAGATCATTGTAAGCTTGGACAACTGATCAGAGATCAGATCAGTCATGAGTGAGACTACATATACATTTATAGCATATCCAGAGCGACTTATCAATTCTCTCGTTTATACAGCTCAGACATTCAGTACGTTTACGTGGACAATAATCCGATATGAACCCGATTAAGACGATACTCTGATTAAGAAACTAGCATGTAAACAGAGATCACTGATGACCTTAATCCGGCTAAAGTCCTACTCGAAGTGAACACAGATGGAATGAAGACGTGTGGAGTGTTCCTGTTTTAGTCGCATTATCGACGTGCGTTACAGACATGCACACGCCGTTAATAATGTGATTAAGGTGTGTACGAGTTTTCACCGCAGTGTGCGACGGGACACGTACACACACACACACGGCAGCGCTCGACCGTTTGACGGCAAACAAGAGAGCACGGCCGCGTCCCAAACCGCGTCCTTACCTGCTGTATAGTAGGCGAAATGCATGCATCTCAGCTACTATATAGACGGTAAGTACGCGGTTTGGGACGCAGCCCACGGCTTCACCGGTCGTCTATTTGCACGTGCGGCACGACGAATAATTAACCGCACTTGAAGCTTTCGTAAAATTTTCAAATAAAAACACCCAAAACTGTATACGGTCCCATAACGAAGACCGACTGTACGTCGATACGTGAAATTCCGGAGGGAACGTCGGACGGCGTTGCGCGGCGGCGTAATGACGTGTGCTGTTAATCGATCTATGTTCTAGAACATGTAAAACCTCAACATGAAAGGAATATTCTAAAAGCGTCTCATGTAAACACCTTCATCAGAATATTGTCTTATTCAGAATAAGGTCAATAAGTAGATTACTGCCGTCCATGTAAACGTAGTCACCGAGGGTTAAGGGCCCCAGCAGCGGCAGCTTGGCAGTGCTGGGATTTGAACTCACGACCTTCCGATCAGAAGTCCAACATCCTAACCACTTCCTTTACTTACATACTTCTGCACTTACGCGGTACATGGAGAGATCGATGCGTAAGGAATTGTGCAGCTGGTCCAAGAGCTTGACGAACCTTTCTTTCTGTTGGAAGAGAAACGACGGTGAGTGAGTGGAACAACAAAAACATCCAAGATGATTTGCTTTAAAGGTGTAACGAGGGAGCAGGACTCGCAGAAGTGAGGCAGTGTGATCTACTGTGAGCATACAGACTGTTGTTTTCGTTATTTAATCGACTTCCTGTGCCTACACCCGCTTCAGATATTCACACAAATAATGACTACTTTTGATTTTGTACTTATAAATACGAACAGAATCGTATGTATTCGTCAGCATAAACAAATATATGGCTTTAGATGCAGTAACACGGTCGTGTGAAAAAATAAGTACACCCCGATTGTTGGAAACCGTTGGCTTCTTTTGACGTATTTGGACAGGAAAACGTCGGATCGTCTTTGAAACGCTGCCTATTAATAATACGGTCGATGTACTTAAACAAAACCTCGTGGAAAATGAGCATTTTTGAGTCATTTATATTGAAAAAGTAAGCTAGTATTGACTCCTTTAGCAGGCGTTCTTGTAGGTGTTTTGCGTAATTGTCCACCGGGTTTGCTGGAATTTTTGACCACTCTTCTATGCAACGTTCTTTCAGTTGCAAGATGTTTGAGGGTTTTCCTGCATGTATGCTCTGCCCATTTCAGATCCCACACAACATTTCAATGGGATTCAAATACGGGCTTTGTCTAGGCCCTTCCAGAACCCTCCATTTCTTACTTAAAAAAATAAATAAATAAATATCATGAAGTTTCCCATGCAAATTGCACCAGGTGACATTATAAAAGACAACGCCATTCTTTGGCAAGATCTCACGCAACAAGTAGCAATCAGGGAAAGTCAGGGAGGTTCCTGACGTCCTTTATGCAAAAAGGAACATCACCAAAGGCAAAAGCAAAGACCGTAAACATCCCTGATTGTACGATCTCAGACTAACGAGAAGGAAGGTCGAGGGAGAAAGAAGCGAGCGAGCGCTCGGAAAGACTTGCAGGACAAACCGAAAGCAGCAGGAACTGTGCTACAATTAGACTGTGAACAATAACAAACGAACCGCGCTGTGATCATCTCATCATCTCTCATGTGATCGGATCATCTCCTACACCTCATCTATTTCTAAAACCATGCTGGAACTTTATATGCTTGTAAAATGTTTAAAGTCTTCCTGCTGCATGGTGTGTGTGTGTGTGTGTGTGTGTGTGTGTGTGTGTGTGTGTGTGTGTGTGCTGTGATCTGTACCCCGAAGTTGGAGGCGGAGAAGCGGTCGGAGGCGGAGACGTTGGTGGAGGCAGTGGTGTGAGCGTAGAAGGCATTAATATTGGCTAGCAGCGTGCTCATCACAGCAGGAACACCGGGACACATGTACTTAGACGAGAGACACGCAAAGTGCCTAGAGAAAATCAAATACATTGGGGGAGTTTGAAAATAAAATGTCAAATCTATTTTTTTTAAAAAAGAAAAAAAAAAAAAAAAAAAAAAAAAAAAAGAAAACAACAACAACAACAACAAAAAAAAACACAGCATGGCTAAGCATTACGGGTTAAAAGAGGACAAGCGGTTAAAAAATAAATAAATAAATAAATAAATGAATAAACCCCGATACGTACGTCATGGCCTGGTAGATGGACTCGATCCCGTAACGCATGGCGAACTCGTCCACTATTTCCTGGGCCACATCGTCGAAATAGACCTTCCAGGCATCATCGCCACGAGCGTCCGGGATCTTCACCGCCCCCTGACCGAGCACGTCTGTGGTGTGGTGGAACAGGTTCTGAGG
>NC_030431.2:23880582-23915582 GCF_001660625.3 Ictalurus punctatus
CACATCACTACATAAACCCACACACACACACACACACACACGCGTTAGTTTTCTCCAAACTCCTCCTTTAAACACATTCGAAAGCTGCTTCCAGTTCAGCAGCACGAGAACAACGTGGAAGAACCGAAGAGTTCATCATACCGGTTATGGTGATCTTAGCCGACCACTTGGACGTCCCGTCCAGAACGCTCTGTTTGATGGTCTTCATCTGCTGCGAGTGCACCGTTTTGCTGATCATGAACACATCCCTGATGAGCTCGAAGATCTCGGGTTTGTTCCGCTCTCTGATCTTCATGCGGTCCTTCATGGCCATGATGATGTTCTGCGTGCGATCCTCAGCACCGTGCTTTGAACTTTTCTCCGCCGCGCCTGCAGTCAACGAGACGGAGCTAATTGAAAACCCACACGCGTACACGTACGGAAAACGGTACCGCGTCTACTCCGCTCCACTGAACACTCGAACGGCATTGTGGGTGACGTAAGAAACGATGAAAGAACGGTCGAACCAAAAAGGTGATCGTAACTTCATTGCGAAATAAATCTGGGATGCTAGTTATTTATAATTATAAAAGATTCATATACAGTAGCGTGTTCAGGGTCCCTTTAAGGATGTCGGGTTTAAATACAAGGACAGGTCAACGATGAAGCCACGCCAGAGAGCACCATGATGTACGACATCATTAGAATTTTGCGAAATAGATTTTCTAACTGGATCTATATCCTGTTTCAGCCATCACCTCCTGCAGCTATATTTAGAAGCAGCACCAATTTCCAAAACGCTGCAAACAAACAGCAGCCTTATCAATCCTGCAGGTCGCCAAATACATTCAGAGTAATAATCAGGTGCCTGCTTTTGACTTCCCTTTAAATCATTCCTGGAGCAGTGGGACGTTTCACGAAGATTGCCGCTTGGGTAAAAATCATGTGTACGCTCACTCAAGCGGTTACTGGTGGTGTTGTGTTTCCTTCCTGTTGTTTTGCTCAGCAGGAGGATTAGTGAACTGTGATTAGTGATCTGGGGTTCGCTTCGACCTGTGCTGAACTGTGTCCTCACCAGGTGCGGACGTCATCTGCTCCAAGTGCTGCGTGCCAAGTAATCTGACTGGTTCAATTCACCACGTAACTTCCTATTTCAAGTTTCTTGATGCCCCCCCCCAAAAAAAAAAAAAAAAAAAAAAAAAAAAAAAAAAAAAAAAAAAGGGGGGGTTATTATTCTTATGCTGCGGTCGCCATTTTTAAGCCATACTGGAGTCTCCGAAGTTAGAAAAAGCTCAAATCTTCAGAGTCCGTGACCGCAAGAGTTATAAAGCTTTCTCTCATAAAGTCTCATACGGTATCGCTAATATTTCACCCGTACTTTTACGTAGAATATCATGTTTACTAATGTCCTTACTTGTGTAATATAATAAAAAATACTATGTACTAATGTATTATATTACTGTTACTGTTGTTTTGAAACCCTGTCATGTCTCTTTAAATTCTGTAACTGGAAGCCGGACATGTCATGTCCTAAGTCCAGTAAAGGTGGAAAGCTGTCTGTTATGGATACAGACCCGTTTCCTCGATTATCCAGCACCTTAGGAGATCATCCATCCATCCATCCGGCGTATTTTCCTACAAGCCGGCTTTCTCTATTCAAACATCCGACTACTAGAACGTGTCGGGTTTGACACGATTGCTGATTTCGGACAGTCGGCCCATACTCACGCTGCAGGCAGTCTGCGTTGAGGAGCTCCTGACACTTCTCGTGACATTTGACCCCACACTCGGTGCATCTCATGCCCTGGCGTGCGATACCCCACAGCAGTCCTTCGCACTCGTAGCAGTACGTCGGAGTCGTCGCCGTCCAAACGTCGAAGTTATGCGGCGTAGTGCAGGAGATCGGGTAGATGAGAGCCTGCAGCGTTTTCTTATACACGTGGTTCTTCTGCAGGCGAAAAGGTAGGAATGTCTCAACATTGTTTTATGTAAGGGAAAAAGAATCGATCAATAACAGCATGTCCCAAAAGCAAAGTATTCTGAATACACCAACAATTATAATCACGGGTCATAACTGATATAGTTGAAAATTAGACATAAACCGAAATAAAATCAACTCGCTGCAACTAAAATGTCATAATGACTGATTTATTTATTTATTTATTTATTTACATTTTGTTTATCTCATTTATTCAAAGCATTAATGGAAAACTTAAGTTACTTACTTTTTTTTCCTTCCCCTAATTTAGTCGGACATGAGCAAAAACAAACAAACAAACAAAAAAAAAAAGTCCAAGTCCAATCAAAAATGTCAGCAAAATAAATAAATAAATAAATAAATAAATGAATGAAAATAAAAACTCTTGCTCAATAAATTGTATTGCGGTGCTCGGCTGCTTTAGATTTTTATTTCGTTTTGGAGTGCGAGTTTTTATTATTTAAAAAAAAAAAAAAAAAAAAAAAAAAAAAAAAATTCAAAGGTTTTTTTTTTTTTTTTTTTTTGCATTGATGGAAATACCTTACAAAACGCATCATCAACATCATCAACATCATCATCATCATCATCATCATCTTACTCACCAGCTCCTCGTCTTTAACGGAGGCTCGGGAAGCCATGGCGGATGCGATGCCTGCTTTTCTGGCCTGGACCAGAGCCTGTTTCATGGAGAACGAAAATTACATTCCAACATACTCGGATAAGTCTTCCGGGCAAAAAAAATAAATCTAGATGATAACCGAGTGCGATTAAGAGAAAAAAAAAGAAAAGAAAGAAAGAAAGAAAACCCAAAGCAGAAGCAAGAGAATCCAGATGCATCCTATGAACTGCATTGGTGCTTGATGGAGCTCTGAACCGACAGATTCGCAAATAGAGGGGGAAAAAGAAAAAAAAAACTACAGCAAAAAAATGGGTGTGTTAGGAAATAAATAAATCAAGATACAAGATAAAACAAGATTCTAAAGAGTAAAAAGGTGGAGGGCTGAGGAAGGAACCTGACCATCACTGATTACTCATACATTAGGACTCATCCACGATTCAACAGGACGTGGAATGATATTATATTACATTACGAGTGTCTAGAAGTGTGCTAATGTAAAGTCTAGTGATTGGTTGATGGAGGAACAATGACATTTTTTGTTTTAGGGAGCAAATACATCACATGGGCAGGTTTCCATGGGCAAACAGGTATACCTCATTTGCATGGCAGATATCTCATCATGCCTGAATATGAGGAAGCAAAATTTCATTCATGTTCAACATGAAGAAGGAGTGAAGGCATGGTAGAGGATTTGCGTATCGTATTTGCACGTTACTGGGGCGGAGAAATACTGACACGCAAAGTCAGTACCATCTATTCCTACTGAACATAAACAACAGCTAGAGTGAATTTATCTGCAATTTAAAATGGGGAAAAAATAATTAAATAAATAAATAAGGGGGGGGGGGGGGGGTTTCGCTCTTTAAACTTACCATAGCCTGGATACAACGTGTGAATGCGTTCAAAAGAGGTAGAGGTTTATTTCACAGAAAAGCAACCTGATTTTCATCAACACTTCTACCACATTTATGAGCCACTACTTCAATGACGTATTTACAGGTGCATTAATAGCTGCGGGACGACATTTTAAATAGTGAGTAAAAAGGTTTTCAGAGTGACTGCTTGAACCATCTTGCAACACATCTCGTCAATATGCATTTGTAAAAGGAAATAAATAAATAAATAAATAAATAGATAGATAAATAAATAAATGAATGAATGAACAAGCAGACCAACAAATTTAACACATCTTAAACAAAAACAAAAAAAAAACAGTGACACTAATTGAACAAATAAAAAGTAGAGCAAACAAGAACTAATTACCAGCTAGTGATTCGTCATGAAATCGTATAACAAGCAAGCATAAAATCATTACTTCTATTAATTAGTTCATGAAATCTTAATTAGATTTCATGAACATACTTTTTTTTTGTTTGTTTTTTTAAATCGAGAAAAAAACCCCATCAATCAAACGCAGTAAGGTTAATTAAAGTTGAGCTAATGGACATTAGCAACGTCTAAAACAAAGCAATAAAAATTAGAGAAAAACAAAAACATCAGGCTTGGTTTTCGATTATGCTACATGGAGTTATACAAAATCAAATGAGCACCTACCACATCGCTAACGAGAGGGATTGGTTTCCTCTTCCGCAAGTCTGGCATGCTATCAATCCCAAACAGGCCACTCCCACTCCTGTGGAGGACACCAGACCCGCAAGAGATTCAAAACACAGACGTACAGACAAGATATTCGAATTAAGATTGCAAGTTGTCTCAAAATATGCTCAAATGGCTGGTGCGATTCTTGCTTTGTTTTTACTACTAAACTTAATATCAACTGTCCACATATATATGGCGTTGAGAAATATCATTGATTTTTTATTTATTTTTTTTTTTATGAGTAAGTTTTGACTTGTGATAATGAAGCACTATGTTGATTTGATCATTTACGGTATGAAAATGTGTGCATTCAACTGTAGGTATAAAAACTACAGTAGTTAAGCTAAATTAAAACATTGCAAACTCTGGTGGGGGGAGAAAAAAACCCAAAAAACATTAACAACTCACCCTTCTTTGACCCAGTCATGTCTGGAATTGTCCTCGTTCTCCCGGACCTGTTTTATTTAGAGAAACAACTCTGGTATTTTAGTCGTGCGACAGGAGACTTTCTAAAGAAATCAAAACGTTAGATGATAAAGACTAAAGATAAATGATGAATGCATGATTGGTTAAGTTTCACCACTTTCATTAAGTAATTAAAAAAAAAAAACAAAAACAAACAAACAAAAAAAACACAAAACCTTGACACTTCTTCTCAGTGTCTGTCTTTCCTCTGAGGATGTGATGACAAAAAGCTTACATTTCATAAATACAAACACACACAGACGGTACTTTTAAACAATAACATGGCGACCAAAACAGGCACTGAGACTGAGGACAAAATTCTGCATGGGTCACATGCACTGATAAACAAAGCATGCTCTTAGTTATCATCGTTTGAATTAATAAGACAAGATGGAAAAATGTGTGAATGCAATTTTAGTCAAGTAAAAAGTTTGATCAAAATGTTTTAAAGTGACCTGATTAACCTCTCTGCTTTCCTCTGCAAAACAGAACAAGACCGAACAGCTATGGTAAGTTCACTGCAAAAGATTAAAACATTTTTAAAGACATGGACAGGTTTATATGCAAATTATACCTGGATTGAATTCTTCCTCTGAAAAAATATGCTTTGTGTCTCTAGAAAACCGAGACAACCTATGTCTCTGTCTCTGCTCCTTGAGAACACGCTGGATATTGGCAAGGCACTTCTGGTGGTGAGGGTCTACCTGATCAGGGTCGCCAGTGCCCGAGTTTACCCGAGCCGCTACCTGATCGAACTCAGCTTCTGTTTCAAGGACTGTCCCCAGAGATCCTGGCTCAGTGCCTTCACAGGCAAACTGGGTTATTTCCTTATGAACGTTCTCTACAGTCACCGTCTCTGTGATAAATTCAAGAGAACCAGCCTCATACAAAAGTTCTTGATCTTCTAAAGGTTCATCTCCACTGGATGAACGGTCCACCGAGTAGTGTTCAGTTTGATTACACGAAGGAGACACTGTACCAGAAGTTGATTCCTGAGGATCAAAGATCTGCGAGTCATCCGTTTGGTCCATTTGTAGTTGGAAGTCACTGAGATCATATTCTTCTTGAAATCGTCTGGTATCAATTCTCTTGTAAGGTGACAAGCTTTGATCTAAGGTCTCGCTGCTAGATCGTATCGCCTGATCCAAATCAGATCCCTCCACAGTTGAGTCATCCTCCACAAGTTCATCTGAATGTTGTTCAGGAATGTCAGAATTATTCTCACGAGATCCATCAAACCTCTTTATGGCTCCATGAAGAGCAGACTGAAAGGTCAGCACAGCTTTGTTTATCTTTACTATATCAACGTTACGCTGCTGGAAGTCATCCATATTCTCAGAGTCATCTGGATCAAGCTGTTCTTCAGACATGCTTGGGTAAACCTTCTTGTGCCAGTCTCTCTCGTTGCTGTCTCCAGAATACACATCCACATTCAGGTAGTTTTCACAAGAAGAGTGCAAATCTTGGCAGACATCATCATAATCGGTCAGCACCATAGTGGAACAACTAATGCTTGTGGATGGGCCACTGCACAGGTCGTCGGCATACGCATCCATGGTGTGGTAACCTGAGCTACGGGAATATGGGCAATTCGGTGTGCAGTCACATTCAATATCAGGGCCTGTATGTCTTCTGGGATGTCTCCAGTCTGCAGCACTGGACAAGCTAGATAGTGAGCTGTACTGCTGTCCAAACAGTAAAGAAAGGTGCTCAGAGCTGCTTTGGGAAGAATGACCTGGAGTGCTGCTAGTTGCTCCACCATTATATCTACACCAGGTATCAGGTTGTCTGTGGTCTTCTAAACAGTCAACACTATTCTGGCAAGAGCAGCAATCCTCCTCACTCCACCCTGTGTCCCCACTCCATCCTCCATCTCCACTCTCACTTAAACGCATGCTTGAGGTATCCCAGCTACTCCTTTGTAGATCTGCCTCCATGGAATGGTAACGGTCATCATGCTCTATACCTTTAAAGCTATGACCGGACAAGGAACTAGAACTTGGAAAATCCTGGCCATAAACCCCGTCATGACTGGAGTAATTAGAAGAAGGGCATACTCTGCACGATGACTCATCGGAGTTGTCTGAAATCTCAGCATGATGTGCTCTGGACTTTCTTGGTACACCAGAGTAAAGAGTTTCGTTCTTTTCAGGCATCTTTAACAACGGACTTCTACGTCTTATGGTAGGTGCTACATCGATCTGATTGCTCCTGTGATGAACCATTAGCCTTTGAGGTGAGGGTTGACCAGAAGCGCTCGCAGAATAGAGCCCCTCAATTTCCATCAGCACAGAATCCACACAGAAGGATACCTCATCAACGGAGCCACTCACCGAGTTCAGGTACTGCCTCAAGTCTGAGATCTCCTCCTGGATTTTATTAATACCCTGAAGCTCTTTCAAAATATGCTCTACTATAGTGCTGGAACGTCTTTCCGTGCTTCTTCCTCCATCTTCTTCCTCTTCTTTCTCAGGTGTTTGTGGCTCCTCCATGTTAGCTCTTTTGTCCATAAGATCTGCATTAGCCAAGACTTTATGATCTGAGGCAGGGCTGTTTGTTGGTACTGAGCATGGGATCTTGATGGTATTTTCACTGTTTAGATCAACCTCCTCCACCGGGTGTTTATCGTCTGCTTTGATAGGACTTTTACTTGAGGCGATACCAGACTCATAACTAGAAGCTTCCCGGCTTATTCCATAGACGAACATGTCTTCCTCCACTTCCGCAGACGTTTGCTGAAGGTTATAAGCGTCAAGCTCTGCTGGACCCTGAAAAACTTTCTGGATCTTCTTGCACAGGCCATGCCGGAGCTTGAGGCTCTGGGCTCTCTTCTTGCCCAGTTCTTTTCTTTTGGACTGGAAGGCGCCAGTTTCGTTTGTCTCATCCCGTTCATCACTATGACTTCGTGGTAACATTCCGCACCATCAAATGTTCAAGTGTTGACCAATTTAGCCTTAGGAGCTCCTTACATGTTGATCAGCATCAAGGCACTTGCGAACGGTCACCTGTAATGCACGAACAACAACAACAAAAAAAATCCTTGTTCAGATCCAGAAACTCAGAGTTATCCTGATGCAAACAATATTTGCCAATGTAAGCCAAGCGGTAATTCATGTTGACATGTACCTTTCTCAATCAAACTGACACGTATGCTTTCTGAGCCAAAGCAACAGTTGTGCCAAAGTCAATGGCATACTGTAAATGTATACACCAAAGCAATCCAATTGAACCAAGTATGCTTTAAAACTTCTTTGGATTCTCTGTGACAGCATTTCTCTGAATTGTTTGAATATGCAGGCTTTGAAATTTATTTCGAGTAGAGTGGTATTTCAGCTTGCAAGTCCCACACTGAGAACTACAGCAGTCCAGCTGTAGGCACCACTGTCATTTAGAGCCCCGCTGAGTCTAATGGATGCTTTACGATTTCCCCAGTCTGACAGGTTGACACCTCATTTAGCTGGTCTTTTTTCAGCAGAATAATTGCAGGGACTGTTTTCCACCCTTTATATAATCCAATATATATATTCTATAATACATGCTGAGAACAAACTACTGAAATCATTACTGTTAATGAAGAAAAATCTAACATCTTAAAAAAAAAAAAAAAAAAAAAAAAAAAAAAAAAAGTGTTGTCTACCAAGATATTCAACTTTTTATTTTTATTAAAGTCGTCCATCTTGAAGCCACACGGCCCGATTATTACGAATGAATCCGTTTCGATGAGGGTAAATAGTCCGTCAACATCCGGAGTGAGCAACAGCGATCTATTTCACCATAATATGCTCTAATAATATACACAGCTAATGGCTAATGCACAATGAGATGGTCATTGAAATTCAGACACAGTCCTGCTGTGCTCCTAAATGCATTGAGTAGTCGACATGATTGTAACTGAGACTCCAGTAATATGTGTTTGCCATGGTGGCACTCAAGGATACGCTTTGGCTCGCTGCCCGGAGAATGAAATGGGACATTTCAGATTATTCTTTCAGACAGCCCTGACCAGAACCTATTTTAGAAACAGTATGGACTAAAACGGCTTGTTTTGTAGTGGCCATGATATCTACATAATGCGAACTGTATACATTTTCAAATAAAATCAATAATACTGTATATACAGTGTGTATTAAATATGATCAAGATCTTCATCTACAGCTGAAAACGAACTTTCTGCATCTCAAATACCCGACCGTATAATCCAGCGTTAATGAAAACCTGCACTCATAGTGACAACACCCATACTCCTACCCCCACCTGAGATTTAACCTCTATCCAATACCACTCATGAACTGGGAGGTGTGCGTTTTGCATGATAAGGAAACCAACCAAATGGGAATAAATAAATAAATCCAAAAATAATCACTCGCTCTTGAATGAAGTCTACCAGATCCATGAGCTAATCACTCGAACACATTTAAAAAGCCCAGAGATGCAGGTCTGGAAGTCAAGGCCTGGTAAAATCGATTTATTTTACATTTCACAGGTGTGTCCCAACATCTTCACCCGATATGCAAACTCCGGAGCGAGAAACATATCGCATCGACAGTGCCGAGTCCATTTCTGGGGCTGTGACGTTTTTGCAGTGGAGAATGTTTTAGATCGGACGCATTAAACTAAATATCCGGTCTGAGGAGTTGCCTGTACAGGCAAAGCGATGTATCAAGTGGAGAACAATACAAAGTAGCGTGACCATACAAGATCTTTTAATTGAGTTCTAGAAAAGCAAAGTGCCAGAGTAATTTTTTAAAAATATGTATTTAAAGGATAATGTGGGGTTGGCGTTTTAGGGGTTAGTTAGGTGTTCACGGAAGACGTGGGTCTTTAGCTGTTTTTTGAAGATAGTGACAGATTCTGTGGTCTGGACTGAGGTTGGAAGTTCATTCCACTACTGAGGGATGGTTTCTGTGAAGGTTCTGGAAAGGGACCTTGGGCCACGCCGAGTAGGCGCTATTAAGCGTCGGTGATCAATCGATCGCAGATTGCGTGAGGGAACGTGATAATATATCCATACATTAAACAGCTCTGCTACAGTATCTTTTTCAGTTCCGTCCACTCAAATACTTGCTCCGTCTGCATCTGGACTGAGGTCTGGACCCTGACGACATCTTGGTTAGTCTCACATTACTTCAATTCAGTGTTTATTGAAGTAGCCTGAACACCATGTTGGTTACACCATGCGTATACTCTAGATTCGTCAAACTGCACAATATAGCACAAGTACTCGTGAACTGTATGTAGCCTAACTTGATAACTCAAAGCTAAATTATCAGTTACTTTGGAAAAAACAAACAAAAAACTTTATTGCCGACAACTGTTTTTTTGTTGCCATTAACAAATCTTACGTTTTAGAGTTTTATTGAGTAATCTACGCTAGCATACGCTCTAGAAACAATCGACATGTACGAAAACCGAAATTCAAAATGGTACAATCCACGGCATCATTGTGCTACTGTGTGCGTATCGTGATACTCTACTTTCTACCAGTACAGAAATCGAAACGTAGACCGATTGAGAAATCAAGTTAATTAGCTCTCAGTGGCCGTGTCCCGTTTAATCTCGTTACTGCACTCGGCTCCCTCTAAATCATCTGGAAGCTGCAAAGCAACACAACGTTATATATTATACATCATAATCCTTAGTGTTTTCTTCAGTCTTCGTCCTTTTTGTGGACGACAGACCTGCTTTACGTGTTATTTAAAAAATACTGGTTAGTTAAAAGTCCACTGGTTAGTTATTGAAAATGGACCATAAAATGTTAAACTGGAATGAATTCAACGTTTCTAAAGCAAAACTTCCGTTTGATGAGAAAGGAACACGTACTGTATAACGTTATATTGCCACTTTATTTGACATAATGCATATATATATATATATATATATATATATATATATATATATATATATATATATATATATATATATATATATATATATATATATATATATATATATATATATCTCATCATTAAACACTGCAACTGAAAAATCTGGCAAAAAGCATAATCTTACCTTACAGCCCACGAGAAGAGGCTTCACTCTGAGAACACCGTCCACATGGTAAGTGTCACAAGTGATTAAAACATCCAGAGGATAAAATCCATCCTTACACTCGCTCCCTCCTCAGGATGAAACGAGTGAGCGAACACTAGCCACAGGAAGTGGATTTTTAAATTATTATTATTATTTTTTTTTTTAAAAGGAGGCACTCTTTATTGTGTGATTTGAACAGGAGTTGAACGGAGTACAGTCCACGGCACTGTTACAATCCCGCAGCTCACCCTCGGACAACCTCGCCACCGCCCCTCCCTCTCTCCCTCCCTCTCTCCCTCCCTCCCGTCTGTATCCTCAGACGTAGTCCAGCACTAAGCAAATCTTTCCCTACTTGGTCTCTCATCTCTTCTGTAAGGACAACATTAAAAACTCCGTATACATTTACATGTGGTTATCTCACCTCATCTCAGGAGCCTTGTTGCTTTATCTGTATTTCAGTCACACACCTATGTCACAGCCATGACACAGCACGCCGAGGGAATGATTCATGGCTAACTTTCCTGCATTTTTGGCTTTTTAAACGACTCGCATTCCGAGCTCTTCCCGGTGTCCTTCATTACAAAGGAATTTAGACACGTGCGCAAGAAAGCCTGTTCTCACTTCGACTCTGTACAATTAGCAGGCGTTTACTCTGGCATCTCCACCAGCCCTCGCACTAGCAATCACCATAATGGAGCCTCGTGTCAGAACTGCTGTATACGAGTACTTCATTAGCATTAACTCGGTTATATTAATGCACCGCTTTGCTTCACACCCACCATGTAACAGCAGCACAACATGCGCAAATCAATTCAATAATAAAATAAAATATGTTTTAACTGTACCACTATTTTCCCCAGAAATTTTGTTCCAGCTGCTTCAACTTATATTAAAATAATAATACATTTAAAAAAAACAAAAACAACAACAACAGTCATGATTATTCTGTCAATGATTACATCAACAGTTCGGCTTGATTTAAGCTCCAATAAAGCCAAACATGTGCCTAGTTCAACCACACAAAAAAAGCACAGCAGCCCTGATCTCATAATTACAGCATGTCAAGGCAAAATAAGGAGAAGTGAAAAAGAGAAAGTGTGTGTTTAAGACCATAGATGGGAGTTTGGGCGTGTCTTTCAAGTAGGAAGAAAGTAGTCACTGGCATTCATATGAGTATATATATATTTTGTTTGCTAGCTAACTAGCATTACCCAACCTGAGAGGAGTTTTTAAAAAGTCATTCATAAAGGTTATAATTTCCCCAGCCAATGCTGGTCAGCTAACTTCGAAGAGGATTTTTTTTTTTTTTTTTGGTCATATTCATAAATGTTAACTTTCAAAAACTTCCACGGCTAGCATTAGCCAGCACACTAACGTTAGCCAACCAGAAAGGATTTTTAGGTCATATTCATACATGTTGGAATTTTCTCAGCGAGCGTTAGCAAGCTAACATAATTCAACCCCGACAGGATTTCCCGGATGATTCCAGACTCTTGAATAAATGTTGGAATTTTCTCTAGCCACCTAGCTCACATGAGCCAAACTGACATGGCCAGAAATGTGATCATTTTCAGAGCTAACGCTAACAAACAAGCTAATGCTAGCCGGCAAGCTAACATGAGCCAACCTTACAGGATTCCTGAGAGTACCTGCAGTGAAAATGTTATAATTTTCACGGCTAATGTTCTAGCCAACTAGATTGACAGGATTTCTCGGGGTATTTTTAGGGTCATATTCATAATGCTGAATCCCTGCTAAAAAACAACAACAACAACAACAAACAAACAAACAAACAAACAAAAAAAAACAATAGAACAATCCAGACTGAAAAAAAAACAATAGAACCTGTCAAATTTTAATGGTTTCCACTACAAATACCATTACAAACCATCAGCTAACTATTGAAAACATTAGCATTATTGGTCCTTAATGGTATCCACTTGATACAACATGCCACCAATAGAAGGCAATAAATTACCAGCAGAGACCCACATGGACCATTACGATTTCCATTTAACAGCCATTTTGTGGGTACTTTTGCTCTAGCATCACATTCTCGGATAAACAGATTTTTTTGAGTATTGAAGGAGCACTAGTGAAATACAATTAGGCATTTAATAAAATGTGGTGAAACTCAACCAATCAAAGACATTTGGTCAGGAGTGAGTCGAAGTATGAATGTGATCCATACTTTCCTGACAGAAGTTAAGTGAAGAAGGATGTAGGAACAGACAGAGGAGATGGTGGGTATGAGCTGCCTACTATACCTCCTGAAGCTGAAGTCTCACTTTGTTGAAGGCTTTTATCCAGTGCACACGAGAAGTAGAGACAGACAAAGCAGATCCATCATCCTGGAAACTGAGACAGAAACACTTGCATTGAGAAGTATATAGTTTAACATGTTCCATCAGTTAGCCGGCACTTGCTCAACGAAATGCTCACAATCAACTGCAAAGACCATGCTATGAAGTGGCATAGCTTAAAGGGGTTGCTTAAGGAAAATGCCAGTACAAGCATCTGAACTGAACTGAACCTATTCTTGATTATAATCAAGTACCAAAGATCCCTCAACCATCTAACTGAGCTTTTTAGCAAGTCACTGTGTAGCAAGTCACTGTGTGGATGTATAATATTAACTCCCTTATTTAACTGCCTACCAACAGGTACTGGCTGATTCCCATTCCTTTTACCACATATTAAAGATTAAAATCGCACACACTTCTCCACATCCAAGCGCACACACACCTTTTTTGAGATATTTCCGGCCTCTCTTCCACTTGGGGAACATTGTCTTTCTTTAAAGTGCTGCTTTCACTCCTTCCCTTCTCTTGAGAAGATTTCAACCCCTCATTCTCTCCCCAGGAGGCATGTCCATTGGCTGGGTGGTGTCCGTTTGCAGGTATGCGATATCCTGTACTGTGGAAGGAGTGGTAGGTCTCCTTTAGCTCTGAACCCGTAACACTCTCCTGGCCCATCTCACTTAGTGGAGAACTGACTTGACTGAGGTTTCCTGAAGATCCAAAACGACTACTGCCGACAGGACTGATTTGTGTGGGGGACAAAAAAAAAAAAAAAAAAGATAAGCACAATAAGCCGCAAAGCATTTTCAAAATGATATACCGAATACAACAATGATATAAAATATATGTAGGTAGCTTCAGGATAGGATGAAACTACTGGATTAAGATGAGCTAGGATGAGATAGTATGAGAATACTGGAAGACAGAAAAATTGGAGTACTATATGTATGCACACACACACACACACACACACACACACACACACACACACACACACACACACACACACACACACACACTTGATCAAAAAAGTGGATTTATAGAACATCACAGAGGAAGCCACTACCACTAATGCTAATGTTGATGTTAGTTCATCATAAATTGTTTGGGAGACATTTATGATGCTACTAGCCTTTTTGCACTCAAAAGCTCCTTGTATTCCTGCTGTAATCCAGAAGAGAGAGCTGCAGAGGATGGGAGCTGGAACTGAGATTCCTGCTCTTTTTGAGATAGACCGTCTATCTCAAGTGTGGACATACTAATTTGGAGGTTGGGGTCATCTAAAGAGCCTATGCTTTTATTCTGGTTCTCAAACTCAAATCTGTCTAAGTCTATCGCAGTTCCATGTATAATATCATTATCAATTTTATTGACATTTTCTTTCATTTCCTTCAAAACCAAAAGGCTATGGTCTGTTTCAATTGATGTGCTTTTTGGATACCGTGGTGAGTTAGGCTGGGCTGTAACATCACTAGGGGTCTGCTTTTTTGAAGGTATTGTAGGTGCTTCTTTTTGCCATAGGCCTATTTTTGCTCCAAACAGTGATGGTGGTTCGTTATTTGATGCTACTGGCTTCTGTTCTGAAAACAAACTTGTTGAGAATGACTTGAATCCAGACAAAAGTCCACCCCCATCCGTCTGTGGCATTGTGGGAAGACCTTTACTAGCGGCTGAGGAAAACAAGGACCCAAAACACTTCCTGGCATCTTCGGATTGAGTGATGAAACTAAGCTTTGGTGGTGATAAACCAGCCATGTCAAACATGGACTGCGATGGTTCATATTTAGGAGGCTGTTGAGCTGGCTCTGATTTGTCCGTCAATGTATCTTCAGGTTCTCCAATAATGACAACTGGTTTCCCCATTACTACATCACTTCCAAGGACTTCATTATTTAGCCCAGTTAAGGAAGGAACTTCAGGTGGGTTCACACTTGCAGGTGTTAAATTAGTAATTGAGTCATCAGGCTTGATGACTTGATGCCGTGGCTGTGGATCCGACCCTGATTCTGTTTTAATGACATTTTCTGTCAAATTTATGTCCCCTGAAGAGGATACTATATCATTAGACACTCTTTGATCTTGGACAACAGATTCAGTTGAAGGAGTACAATTTAAATTCAAATTTGAAGGTACTGCTTCTGCTGGTTTGGCTGCCTGATGTGACTGGAACATACCAAGGAGGTCACTTTTTAGAGAGTCGGTTGGCAACCTACTTGGGAAGCCAAAGATAGAGGTTGTCTGTTGTGATTCAGACCCTAGTGTGGATGTGGACTTAAAAAATGAAGTTTGTACTGAAGAGAAAAGACCACTTGATGTTTTAGAGGGTCCACTGGCACCAGAGAACATTTTAGACATGAACCCAGAGACTACATCAGCTGATGTGTCAAAGACAGACGTCTCCACATCAGCATGTTTTTGTTGTCCTTCTTTGTCTCCAGTTACAGATTCCTGTGTAGTCATATCTTCTTGTTTAGGCTGAGGTTGGCTCTCATTTTGTGACAGATTTTGTTTTTCATTTTGCTCTGGCCATGAGTGAGTATTGCTAACTTGTCCAGAAAAAGAAGGTGACTCCCTTATGTCCCGGCTATCTGCTGTAGATGTCCCCTCTATAGTTTCCTTCTCTGCTTCAGTGATGGAATGAGAAATGTTCTGTTGTTTTGATTGTGGTTGGAGAGTCATTGGTTCATTGCCCTCAACTTGTTTACTACCGTCACCTGAAACTGTGTTAGCTGGTTTGTGATCGGCTCCAGAATATCCAGACCTCATAACCTGAGATTTTTGTAACTCTAGATTCTTTGGTTCACTGAATAACACATCTTTTGAAGTACTTCCATGAGAAAAAAATGAGGAAATATTAGAACGTCCTTCAGCTTCGGGTGGTTTGGATGTTTCTTCTGTCTGACTGGGTGTTGTTGGACTAGGACCACCAAACATGGAAAGCAGACCTCTTCCTGAAACCTCTTTAGGAGTAATGCCACCAGGAAAAATGCCTCCCAATAATGATGCTGGAGGTGAATGCTCTTGAGGACTTGTCCCACCAAACATGGAAAACAAACTTTTTCCAGGTGGTCCTTTTGAGGCTGAAGGTCTATGATTCTCTGCATCTGAACTGGAATTTGAACTAGTGCCAGAAAACATAGAAAACAGACTCTTGCCAGGAACGTCCTTTTGTCCTGTGGTACCTGGAAAAATTCCACCAAGTACAGATCCAACTTGAGGAGCTGTATTTTGGGAACTTGACCCACTGAACATTGACAATAAACCAGATGCTGCATTCTGAGAGGTGACTTCAGGTCCTGAACAAATGGGAATGGTGGGTAAATCCTTAGTTGATTCCACAGATACAGAAATTGTGTCAACAGCTGAAGCAATATCCTTTGGAACAACAGACACAGCTTCCGTAGATGTACAAGTCTGTATATGTGGTGCATCATTGGATTGAAAATGAACTTCACTAAGCATTGATGGTAAATCTGTACCTGGAGTTTCAGCTGGGAAAGGAATACAAGATGCTTGATGTGGGGTGCTAAAAATGGGTAGGTTATCATCAGGTAATGCGGAATCTATATAGTCCGGTTGTTGTGGGGTGGGGGCACTAGATACTGAGGGCATATATTTCACTGAAGATTTGGTAGATTGCTCATTTTCCACAGAACTTTCTTCAGGGGATAGGTTGGCCTGTGCATTTATTTGAAGGCAAGTCTCAGCATTTTGCTCATGGCTTGGTTTGCCAAACATTGAGAGTAATCCTTTTGCTGCCTCTTTATTCCCAGCAGAGCCTGATAAAAATCCACTCTGAATGGGTGTTGCTTGAGGTGTATTCTGTTGTGGACTCTGAACACCAAACAATGAGAGTAGACCTTTTCCAGGTGGCTGTTTTTGAGGAATTGCTTCTTGAATATTACTTACAGCAGGTTGTGATTTTTGTGCACCATCAATTAGAACAACCCCCTTCAGCTGTTTGGGTGGCACTTTGACTGGAATTTCAGTATCTGCTGCTGGAACAGTTGTTGGTTGTTGGGTGGATGAAGGTTGTGGGCTAGATCCGCCAAGCCTAGAAAATAAGTTTTTAACTGGTCTCTCATTATAGGTGGAAAGACCACCTAATATTCCACTAAAAATAGATCCTGTCCCTTGTGAAGCTGTGCTTGGAGAATCTTGGTGTGCAATTCCATGAGACGTTTGCTCACTGGTAGACCTAGTTGATGATGAATTCTGCTGTGATTTAGGGCCACTAAACACATTCAAAACATTTTTCCCGGGCACCACTTTTGGAGAAGCAGCCTGATTTGACGGTCCAGTGTGTAGTGTGCTGGTTTGTTGAGTACTAGTGGCATTAAACACAGAAAGTAAACCTATGCTTGATCTCTCTTTTTGAGGTGCTTTTTCAGTAGTTTGATTCAACAATGCAGCCTTTTCTGTGCTGGAACTGCCAAACAAAGACAAGATTCTATTGCCTGTTGTATCTTTTGCAGATTCACCCCCCACTTGACATTTAGAAGCTGATACTGTTTGAGATGGTATCTGCTGTGGACTGGAATCATTAAATGATGGCAGTAGCCCTCTCCATGCAGTTTCCTCCTTATTATTTGTGCGCCCAAAGTTTGCAATGGAAAAGCCAAACAATCCACTTGTTGATTTGGTGGAAGGTTCTGAAGTATTACAACTAGTTGGTGGCATTGATTGAGAATCCCCTGAAATCAGGCCATTATTAACATTGGGGGAAAATATCTGTGATGCATTCTTAGGCATTTGTTCCTGAAGTGTCTGAGATTCTTTGGGGACATCTGATTGACTACCCAGACTGAATCTACTCTGTCTTTGTGGTTTCTGGATACCTTCAGACTTTGAAGTCCTGTTATAAACATAACCGGTTTCTTCAGCATCATTTCTTGAACCAAATGACTGATGTTGTGCAGAGGATTTTAGTAAATAAGATTCCTTTGATGGCAGCTGAGAAGTACCGTTTTCCATGTTTAACAATTCTCCCACTGACCCCAGAAGTTTGGTCATTCCTGTGCCTCTGTCTGTACTTGAATCTTTTACTCCATCAAGGACAGATTTTCTAAAATTTTTCTCCGTTTGCTTCGTTACAGATCGAGAGGATTTGACAGACTCTTGATTTGGGTCCTCTATTGCTATGGCATTACTGAAAACTCTTAGAAAGCCTCCTTGATTCTGCTCTGAAGGTTTTTCACCTATATCTATAGAAGAAACAGATTTGACAGGTACATGTGTCGAGTCAGGAATAGACGAAGATTGCTGAGACACAGTGACTTGTCTAGCCAGTTTAGGCTTGTGAGTTGCACCTTGAGCACTTCCAGATGATGGAATTTTTGGCAAGATTCTAGATGACCTCATTTCTGAGGTCTGCTGATTTGTACTTTCTTTTGGGGTTACAGAAGGAGAAGAAACATTATTTATGGTCATTGATTTTATACCTTGGAGACCTGTCGAGAGAATGCCCTTAATCTCCTTGTCACTTTGAGCTTCTGAGACTGAAGACTTGTCAAATTTCTCTGGAATCATTCCAGGATGTGTAACATTTATAGCAGTTGTGAAGGTTTTGGTGCAAGTTGTGTTTCTGCACGACTCTGATTCTTGACTTTTTCCAACAAGAGAAGAAAAGAGAGATGCTATTTTGTTGATGGGCTTCTTCAGAGGTTCCTCTCCAGGCTGAACTCTTTTTCGCCATTCTTCCTCTGATGTGTCATCTATATGCTTTACTTGTAATCCAAAGGATGAACGACGTCTCTGATGAGGCTGGTAACAATTGTAAACACCTGATGAGTGTGTTGTTGGAGTTGGGCAAATAGAAATAGAGACTTTCTGAGAAAGAAGTTCTTTGGTTCTTCTGTTATTAAGATTGCAATCAGTTCCATTAACTCTCAGATCCAGGACTTCCAGAAGAGAGTCCGGGTTATCAGAACCATTCTGTGTCTGTTGCCTCGTGTCCATTTTAAACTTGTTTAATCGATACGATGAAAAATCCATAGCTTGCTGTCCTTGAGCAGGAATAGAGCTCTCAAACATCTGAGAGAACCTTTCCAAGTTCAAATTCATAATTTCATTACCTTTTTTATATGCATCAGACAGGTCAAGGGGTGCATTTAAAAGCTGAGCCTCACTCTGATCGTGTCCGGGAAACCAGAATAGTTCATCCTCATTGTTGAGAGGAATTTTGAAACCGCACACAATAACCATCTCATTGTGGAGCAAGGCGCTTGGATAGTTATCAGACATCTGCCCATTTCCCCACACCTCATCTTCTGGAGCACATGCATAGACATACTGACCAGACCCATCGGTCAGCAACGCATAGATATACTCGTGATCAGTGTAGACAAAGTATCCGCAATCTCCATCATCTGCTGGCCACCACATACCTTGCTCTAGAAGTAAGAGCCATTGTTGGTACCATTCTGTATCTTCAAAATATGCAGAGTCCTCTTTATCTGCAGTTGTTACAGAAGAATAATTCCAGCCATTAGGGGAACCAATGACACCAGGATAACATTCATTGCTTGCAGGTTGTCTATATGTTCTTGGGCATATATTTTCTCTATTAGCAGAGCAAGATAAATTTGTTGGATGTTCCTCATAATATCCTTCAAGATAATCTACAGTATTTAAACTGTAGCAGCTCTCCTCACTGAATGATTGCCCACTGCCAAATTTAGCACCGCCGTTTTTGCTTAAATTTAAAGCACCTCCTTCTTCAATACAGGAACCACAGTTATTGATCATATCCAAACTGTTATGGCTGTTCCACATTTTTTGCACATTTAAATTGTTGGCTGTATTCCTGTGATATTCTTGCTGCTTAAGGCCATTTTCTTGACTATTTTTAAATGCCATCCAGTCATATGTGGAACAGTGCTGTTGATGTTCATCCACATTCATGCTCAAGCTTTGAGACAATTCCTGCAATGCCTCTAAACTTGGCGCATGGCTATATTCCCATGGATCATAGCTCATTGACTGGTTATTCAACTGTTCCCTTAAAACAGAATTTTGGCTCCAATAGCGTTCATAGTTAGGACCAAGTCCATAAAATGAGTTATTGTGACAAGCATGCTGCTCTGGGAAATTATATAAAGAGGGGTAGATCTGCGTTATGTATGGCTGGGGTGTCTGTACTGTGAGGCCAAGAGGGGAGGATGGAAGATGGTCAGTGCTGTTTAAGTTTTTTGTACGATTTAAGAAGGACGATTCTGGAAAGTGCGTCATCTGTGGCAAACGACCGGTGCTATTTGAAATACAGGCCACATTCATTTGTTGTGATGTTTCATAACTTGCCAAAGTCCTCAGGTCCAAATTATTGTCATCATTGTAGACAGCCACGTTATTTATGACGGTGCCATTACGTTCATCTGGGCGAGAAGTAAACATAGCACGGCCATTTGTTTCTTTGTCCATTTCCATGTCAGCGCCTGAAGGAGATTCATTTGGACACTTTTTAAAAATGTTTGAAATCAAGCTTGTGGAGGTTTTAACACAAGACTTCTGATCCGTACGTTGCACAGACTGCCCCCCTGAATCAGGGGACTTTTGGTCTCTCACTACAGCCTGTAGTTGAGTCTGTTGTTTATAGGATGGCACATTTTGAGAAGAACCCTCATTCAGTACAAACTGCAATTGTCGTTTCGGGTCATGTGGAGCCAATTTGCTCTGTGCCACTTCTTCAGAAGAAGCTCTTAACTTGTTAAAAATTCCAGACAAGATTCCTGACTGGGAATCTTCTCGTGTTAGAGGAGGGTCATGCTCAGGAGATTTACCCTCTAACGAACTTCGTCTTAAATTGTTGGGTTTAGATTGCTGTTGAGTTGATACAGACTGCGTGACAGATAATTTATCTGATGACGATCTGAAAAGGCCAGAAAAAAAGCCACCATGTTCACTTGCTGGTTGAGATGCATTGTCACTCTCTCTAGAACGTCCCTCTATGATTTTCTGTTTGTCCGGGGGATCGTTTGTAATTCTTGACTGATGCCCTTGAACATCTTGTTTGGAAGGTTGATGAGAAGGATGAACACTTGTTGCATTCTGATGCTGCCATGAGTCAGCTTTATTATTTGAGAGATTATCACCAGAAACTAATTTGAAAAGACCAGACAAAATGCTTCCTTGTTGAGAAGATGCTTGCTGAGGTGGTGGAGGCTGTTGAGAGAGTTGGCAGTCTGTGGAGTCTCTGTGTTGAGGTGGTTCCTTACCTGATACAGAAGGGGCCCCTGATGGAGAGGGGTTATGTGCTCGTTGAGGAGTATGTGGCTGATTTTCTAGATGGGTCTGAGCAGGATTTTTTCTTTGACTTGGCTCATTTCTTGGGTCTATTGTGTTAGACGGTGTGCCTTTTGACATATCAGCAGAGGCAAATTTCATGATACCAGAAAACAAGCCTCCTTCTACAGAGTGCATAGCAGTTTTAGGACCTGCCGTGTCCTCAGAAGACAATGATTTAAACAGAGTAGAAAATAAGCCTTGAGTTTCTGCCTGAGAAGTATTCGGTTCTGCAGAGGGTGTTTCTGTATTTGGAGTTTGTTTCATATTATGGATTTGTTCGTTAACTTCCTTTACTGGTTTTTGGTGTTCACTTCTTACTCTGTTTTGACTTGACCCAGTAGGTGGTCGAGAGCTCTGGTTCACTAACCTCTGGCTTTGTGGACTTGCAGCCTGCAGATTTTCATTTGTTACGGTCTTGAAAAGACTTGAAAACCAACTAGTCTCTGAAGTCACCACGGGTTGTGTTTCGGTGAGATTCTGAGCTGAACATCTGGCTTTGTTGAGATTTAAAGAAACTTTAGATGCAGAGTTACTTTTAGAAGGAGCAGTCTGATCTGATTTGACAGTATTTTGTGGTGAACTTTTAACTTCAACAGTATCATCACCTGAGGTGAATTTTAAGAGTCCAGAGAACACCGCCTTTTCCACTTTTGGGGGCCTTTGGGTAGACACGTTGTCTGAATCGATGAAAGGAACTTCCATCTTGTTCCCAGCTGAGGAGGCATCTAAAGATGTTGCTTCTCTGACATTTTCTGATCTGAATACAGGAAAAACCGTTTGTGTCTGGTATTGAGGAGGCATACGAGGTACTGGCGCGATCAGAGAGCTGAAAGAGTTCTTCAAGGGACTGAATAATCCTAAACTTGCAGGGGATTTTTGTGATATGTTCTCGCTATTGTCAGTTTTGGTGTGTGTCTCTATGAAGACGGTGGCTGTTCTAGTCCGATCTCCACTACGATGGAAATCTTGCACCTCATTCGACTGATCTACTGAATGCCTGCGATTCCTATTGAGCTCATTCCTACTGACTTCTGAAAAACTTTTGCTTGATCCATCAAAACCTCCCTCTGAGAAAAAAACCTGAGGGTTTACATCTTTTAACTCCGAGCTTACAGAGGAGGGTGGCTGGCATTCATTTACATTATGATTTTTAACGTCATGATTATTTTGCATCTGGGTATTACTCGTGGGTGGTGTCTTTTGAATGATCTCTTGCAGCTTTGCATCCGATGGTCGAGTAGGCATTAGGAACTTCCTCTCATCAGGTGGAGTTTCCTGAGTAGGGGATACCACAGCTACTGGTGCTGGACTTTGAGACTTTGTCATAAACAAGAACAATTTTGATAAACCAGAACTACCTATAGCATGCTCTGATGTTTCTGAACACTGGACAGAATTTGATCTTGTTTGCTTTGAACTTGGGACAATTTTATCAGTGAAGGAGCTAAATAACGAGTTCATGGCATTCTTCTTGCCTGGTTCTTGTTCAGACAAATTTCTTTCTTCGACCTCAATAGCTTGGTCTTCTTTTAACTCCTTAGAGGAGACACCTTGTTCATCTCCAAAAGATCCCGTCTTCACACTACCCTGGGAGGACAGCCTTGATTTGCTCGTTTCAGGCAGGGAAGCGTACTTACTGATCTCGTCCTCTTTTTCAGCCAGATATTCCGACACGGTTTTCACTAGACATTGTAGTTCATCTATTGGATCAACATATTCGTCGCGGGGTTCCGCCACAGGAGATAACGTTACTTCGGGGGTCCATTCCTCAATTTTACCCTTTGTAGTCTTCCTATCATGATATCCCCGAAGCTCGTCACAGTAGCCACGAAAACATGAATCTTTCTTGTATTGTTTAAAGTGCTGACTGATCTCAGAGCAGAATTCCTCCAACTCCTCCTCAGATCGTTGCATCTCATCGGAGACTTCAGAAAGGTCTATGCTTAGCCCAAGTCTTGTTTCTTGATATGCCATGTAGTCACGTAACATGTTTTCCACTTTGTTTTTAGGCTGCATTCTGGTTTTGTAGAACAAGCCATTTTTGTACGGTCTCAGGCAAGGCATCATCTTTTCGTCCTCTTCTTCCAGTTCTGCCACTTGACGCAGTACAAGTTCTCCCCGTTTCTGACGGAGAAGAGCAATATCACGATTGAAAGCGTCTTCCCCTCTGGATTCCGTCCGTGCGTTTACAAACACGACCGGGTCTCGAAACTTTTTTCTCCGTCTTCGGTCGATGGTGTCGTAACCCTCTGGATAAGCAGGATACGATGACGTCTTGACTTTGGTTTTCAGAGGCTGTTGGCTAATCGTGGAATCCTGACCGGATCTCGCAAAGTGAATGACGTTATTTGGCTCGACGTCCTCTACGTCCAAGTCACGTTCGTCTTTACCAAGGAAATCGTTCACGGAACCTTTATCCCACGTTTTATATTTGACCTCCCAGTCCTCTTCACCCATACCTGAATCTACAGGAATTATTCTAACCCTCCCTCTCTCATTTAAGGGTCTTCTATAAAGTAGCAGGTTAATAATTTATTATTATTTTTTTTTAAAAATAGAAGAATTAAATAAAATAAAAAAAAGAGAAAAGAAAAGAAAAAAAAAATCAATATTAAAAAACAGACACAAAAGATGATCAAGAATACTGCAAAACATTTAAAAATAACCAAAATGAAATGTTAGATGAACAATATCCAACTAAAGCAAGAGTATTTTAAAACTGAAACAAAAGAGAGATCCAAAAAGGTCATTAAAAAAAAATAAATAAAAAAAAAGGATAGTCCAACTAATGCACTTTTTTCCCCCCAGTTTACTGAACTAATCTGTGAAATTTCTTCCAAGCGCAGAATTAAAAAAAATTCTTTTTTAAGGACACGTTAGTAGAGCAAAGCAAAGACGCAGCGATATGAGGCATTTACAACAAATTGGAAACAACAATTAAAGTAATAACTTCCCCCATTTTTCTATAGTTCATTTACACTAAAACATCACACCAGTCAGTGTTCAAGAGACAATCCTCCATAACAACAAGAGGACTTTGGGTTTTATAGAAGCGCTGGAACTAGAGGCATTTTTGGTGTTGCCGGTTTTAGCCCAAATTTAAAAAATCTAAGCCTCGTCATACTGGCTTCAAACGGGAGACCATATGAGACCTCGCTACATCTAGAAACGCATGTACTACACGCTGTCTCATATCCCACCATTGCAGAATTAGTGGATTTTACCTGCTTGGATGATTGTCTCTAT
The DNA here is from genome assembly GCF_001660625.3 of Ictalurus punctatus. NCBI lineage: Eukaryota > Metazoa > Chordata > Actinopteri > Siluriformes > Ictaluridae > Ictalurus > Ictalurus punctatus. The sequence goes on from NC_030431.2 coordinate 23,905,082, forward strand.
AGTCCAGTTCAAAACTATGCACAGAGTGCGTGCAGGAGTCGGGGTGTTGCTGAAAACGTGGTCCCACTGGGTACTGGTGTACGGAGGAGTTGGGCTGAGCCGTAGTGTGGTAGCGCGGGGGTAGACTGTTGCTCGTTTCGCTCCTGTAGTCACTGTCCCGATCGTCCATCGCACTGTCCAGATCATCCAATGCTGTGAGGTTGATATAACAGACTCAGGAAAAAAAAAAAAGCACTTTGTAAAATGCAAGGAGGTTTAAAAAATAAATAAAATAAAATAAAATAAATAAATAAAAAAGGCAAATAAGGATCACATTATAGAGCTGAAAGCTGGAGGACTCGCTGTGATATCATGCCAGCCTGTACTTCTAAATGGGGAGTTTAAACAATATGGAAGACACGCAACATAAATTACACAACAGTGGACACGTAACGTACACCAACGTACACGGAGGACTGAAGCAGTGAGCCTCGTTCATCAAGTAGGTTCTGAATGAATTTTTTCGTAAATTGTTCGCAGGAGCGTTTACTCGAGTAATGTGCAATTCGTGAAAATACCGTGACGTATATGATGTATGTGGAGACATACAACGCAAAATTGATCATTTTACAATAAGAGCACAAAGTGATGTATTCCTCTTATACCACAGCGACTTGTCAGCTACTACTGTACATTTTTTTTTATTAAACGGATTTATTATTGATCAGTTTATAGCTACATTCAACAGCCATGAAACAAGTAACTTCCTGTCATCGCTGACATTTCCGGGGTCAGAAAACCTGCCGAAATGTTACAGATCCTCGACACGGAAAATTCCGCCATATCGTCTCGTACGATTTTAAACACGTGCTTATTATCAGACTTCGTTTATGTGGCGCGTCGTCCGTGCACGTCTCTGAACGCGCCGTTACTACAGAGACGATGACGCATTCGAACGAGCGCGTTAATAAAAGCATACACCTCTAATGGTCCTTACAGCTGGCGCTAACGTCAGTGCTGCCGTTATAGACGTGAACCAAAACTTTCGGACCGACGGTTCAGAATCAAGAATTCAACAGTGCTGTGGGATAATGAAATAGAAAATGTGTGTCTTTCGCCTATTTACGGTATGAAATGCTCATGACTAGGAACTGGGGAAAAACCTTTGAAGCATATAAATAGGAAAACATTAAACACTTAAGCTGGGAAAGCAAAGGGACTGAAGGAAAGAATCCAGGGAACAAGCGGACTGAAGGGTAACGGGGCAGTATTCCAGACCCGCACGGCACCGTTTAATGTTTTCCCCGCGTTCCTCTGATTTCAACTCAAGACCTCCGAGCTGACCAGTTGAGTACAAGGAGAACACTAAACGGTACTCTGGGTAAACATTAGGGAATAATCTGTAGCATTAGGGCAAAATAATCATCATCATCATCATCATCATCATCATCATTACATACTCTGTGAGCCGGACCATCCGAAATAGCTGCCTGGTAAATCAAAACATCAGAGAAGTGAAAAGAGACTGTGAAATGACTCGTTTGAACCAAAATCTTCCCGCCAGTGTAATATTTTTTATCCACACACCGACTTGTATACATCTCGCAGTGAGGCGCGTATGGAAAAAGCATACAGACTTCTAGTGAGAAGCTTTACAGATACAGACGTGACTACACGGCGCCACCTGGTGTGTGCAAGTTACATGTACAAGTACTCACAGCATTGAGAGGCCGCTAAGGGAAGAGGACGTCTTACTCCATCGTCCTGCAGTGGGAACTGGTGTAAAAATGAATAAATAAATAAATAGATAAATAAATAAATATATAAAATCAATAAAATGAAGCCATTAGAATAAGCACACCCACACCCAGGCATGTATTTCATAAATACGTCCAAAAGTATGGTGTGGTTTAGCACGGCAAAAACCAATCCCAAACAAAATCATAATCAGCAGCCGTTAATTCGTATTAATTATACGGACTATCGTTCACCATCATTCCGTCGTTTATTCTACGCGTACGTCGTCTTACGAGAAAAAACACAGCAAACTGGTCATTTCCGGTTTCTCATTGCAGAGGAATGGAATGATTAAAAAACGTCACTTCAACATGCAACACGTTCAACCACTCAAAACACACACACACACACACACACACACACACACATGCTGATTGCTGAGATCATACCAACGTGGTGGGTTCTCTCTAAACCTGATAGGTTTAAGAAAAAAAAAATGAATAAAAGAAAGAGAACAAACCACAAACAAGTTGACAACATGTAATGCAGCTCAGCCATTGCAGCGTGTTGACTACCACAGACACGCACCGACGCTTCCTCCTGTTATAGAGTGCCAATACTTTTTTTTTTGTCCCAACTGGACGACTCGTCTTGTTCGTCTTACTGGGGCGGCAGCGTGGGTTCTCCACTAATCGTAGGGTTGGCGGTTCGATTCCCGGCCCACGTGACTCCACGTACCGAAGTGTCCTTGGGTACGACACTGACCCCCGAGTTGCTCCCGATGGCAAGTTAGCGTCTTGCATGGCAGCTCTGCTACCATTGGTGTGTGAGTGTGTGTGGGTGAATGAGACCCAGTGTAAAGAGCTTTGGAACCACTAAGGTTAAAAAAAGCGCTATATAAGTGCAGACCATTTACCATTCATTTCTGGCGGTTTATGTTTTTAAGTCATTAACAAGAAATGACACAGCTGAAGAGCTGAATCGTCGTTAAATTGGTATATAATCGAAACAAATAAGGGATTCAAACTTGATGGCGCTAAAATAAATTGGTCCGTATCCGATTTGAAAATAAGGCCAACTTTTATATATATATTATTTTTTTTAAACAGAAAAGTTTATGTCGGCACACACAGATGCAGTGTGAAGCAGCTGCAAACCAATCCGGTCTGTACTATGCTCATAAATTGTGTTGTCGTGCCTCACCTCATCGTGCATCCCCATGGCATTGATGCTCTCCAGTTTACTGGACCAATACCGAGCCTCATCCTCTGGGATTTCTGTCAACGATGGAGAAGAAATATCCGACACAATCATTATCATCATCCTCATAATAATAATAATAATAATAATAATAATAATAATAATAATAATAATAATATATAGAATTTAAAAAGAATCTAAATTGGAAATATTCCTGTGCACTATAATATTACCATACACTCTTAAGAGTTCTTAAGAAAGTCAAGTGTTCTTGGCTCTCCAAGGTTCAGGACTCAACTGCTTCCATACCAAAAAACCCATTCCCAAAAGGTAAAGACATACAGCGGGGGAAATAAGTACTGGACGCGTCAACATTTATTTATTTATTTTTCCCAGTGAATATATTTCCAATGATGCAATTCACATGAAATTTTCCACCTGAACGCTGCGGCCCATTAAATTTCTTCATACAGGAAGCGTCTCGAAGCGGTCATTACAAACAAAGGCTTCTCCACGGAGTATCAAATACATTTCAGCGTGTTCAATACTCCCCCCCCCGTGTCATTAGTCTTTATTACACATAACTTCATTTATGGACTTTAATGTTGTGAATTCTTTATATTTCTAGATTTCTTGAGTTAATACTAATGTCTGGTGAAAATTTCACATGAATAACCTCGTTGGAAATGTACTCACTGAAGAAAAAAAAAAAAAAAAAAAAAAAAAAAAAAAAAAGTAAAAGTCCAGTACTTATTTCCCCTACTATTTCGGGCTCGATATACACCCAGTGAGAAGGCTTCTGTTAACATGAGTGTTGAGAAATCTTTTTAACATGCTCCAGTAAGTCGGTAAACTTCCATACCGTACTGAGAATATTAAAAAGATATCATAAGAAGAATTAAAAAAAAAAAAAAAAAAAAAAAAAAAAAAAAAAAAAGTACAAAAGAACTATAATGAAAAACCATCATTAATTATTTTTCAGGGGATACTACCCGAAATGTTCTCGGGTGGGTTCTACAAGGAATTTTCCTTGCGTTCCTAGTGGAACGAACAAAAAAAAAAAAAAAAAAACAAGACACCAAATGTGATTATAAATGGATCTAAAAAAAAATTCATTAGTGCCACTCTTTAATAAATAATGATACTCGAAGGCAAACTGTTTCGGGATGTGCTGTTCTAGGGAAATAATCGACTTCAGATTGGAACAAGCCATTCTGCCTCGCGACATCACGCCGACGCTAATTATTTTCCTTTAACAGCATCACCTTTTATCCCTTATTCACAAACTACACAAAAAGTCGTTCTTGAGCCGAGATTGTAATTACACCTGGTTTAAACATTCTTTAATAAACCCGCTCAGAGACTGTAAAGTGAATCGATGCTGTGTGTTTCTGTATCTTCATCATCACTAGCCTTTGAAGGCATGGGCAGCCACTGAAGGACAGCAGAGCATTAAAAAAAATATATAAATAAATAAAAATAAACCCTTGCAGCTTCAAAGAGCTCAGATAAAACAGGGCAGCGTTATGAATGGGATCAATCACTGACGAAGCCTGGGCTATGAAACCCAACACTGAGAACGAGCCGAGCTTTACCTTCCAACACCAAACTGAACACCGCTCACATTAAAAAGAAACAAAAATAAATAGAACCATGCCTCCAGCTTTATCAGTGTTCTTGAGGCTGGTTTTAATCAAGTAGCAAATAAATCAATGATTTTTGGTCCAACAGCTACAGAGGACATCCGGCTTCTTCTTTCCCTATACGTCCAGGTTTAGCGGTTTCGCCTTGAAGAGGACGTTCTACTGCTGCTTGGGATTATGGCTGGTATGCGCTCGATACACTGGTCTTAATGCAGAGCTGATACTTGGGAGAAGATCTTGGACATAAATTTCAAGCCTTGGTTGATTCACATAACCGCTGGCAACCCAAAAGTAGAAAGAAATTAATTGCCAATGAATGCTTGGACAACAACAATGTTAGCATAAAGACTGTGGAGTAGAATTGCTTCTGGAGATCTGGTGGAAACGTACATAATCATCGGATACCGACGGCCAGCTTTCGATTTAAACAAAAGACCTACGCGACCCCAAAGTACACGTTCAAATGGCTCTCCTACAGCAGTCTGGAAAGCTGGAAAGGAGCAGGAGGCAATGTGATCATGAGCTTTGATTTGTGATACGTCGCAGGAACCACAACACCTCTCTCTCTCTCTCTCTCTCTCTCTAGGTACTGGGACAAGGAACGGCAAAGCTACCGTTTAATAAAAAGTACTCAACCTCTTTTTTTGCATTCTTTAGAAGAGGTAGAGATGGAGGAAAAAGGATGAAACGTTAGTTCCACAAGCAACTAGTCTAGAAGTCATGACCATCTTGACGCGATATAAACGATAAACAATTGGTTACTATGTTTCGGAACCGCCCACAATTCTACAGAGGTGTAGTCAAAGACTGAATTACAGCCACGATTTCCATTTGTATTTAAGGAATCGTGTAGAACCCCGTCGATGGGCGAGCGGACACGATTTACCGCGTCGCTTCAGGAGTTCCTTCCGCCTCGGAGACGCGCGCTGACTTTCGGAAACCCGTTCAACCTCGATGACATTTGATCGATTCGATAAAAATAAACAAATAAAAAGAAACCGTGGATAAAGAGCACGTGCGTCAGACTCGGAAGAAGTAGAATGAGCAGATGCTCGCTGATCCACACAGAGTGCAGTTTAATAGTTTAATGAACCGTAATAGCACGTGGTTTTATGGTTAAACAGGAACGGGGGCTGACTTGTGGAAAATCTTAGCTGGTGTTGTATAGAAAGGTCACTGAACATGATTGAAAGTGACTGGGTTTTTGTTAAATGATGAAATAATAACGATAGTGACCCTGACAAGTATATGCAGTGGTGCTGTGTGGGTAATGCGGCTCACAGAGACGACGCTGTATACCAAAGGGAGGCATCTCACCGAAGGGAAGCTCGAAGCGGGTGTCCAGGAGAACCCGGTGGGGCGTCGGGTTCTTGGTGCCGTAGATTTCATCTGCCTTCATCAAAACCTCCGAGTGGAGAAACGTCCATTCTCCGGGACCTTCCTGGAGAGATTCAGAAGGAAACGTCGGTCAAACAGAACATCAAATCACACAGACGTGGACTGTGGCGTTTTTAGAGTTAGAGGACCTGGAGGATGAAGTGCACCTTTATGGAAAAATGGAAAGTGGAAAAATGTAAACGTCCTCGATATTCCCAGCAAGAAATGGGGTCAGATTTCATTTTTAATTTCATGTGAGGATTTCTCCAACAGTTAAACAGAGAGAGTGTGTGTGAGAGAGAGAGAGTGAGAGAGAGAGTGCGCGAGTGTGTGTCCTCACCTCTTCTGAGTGGCAGATGCTTTTGAGAGGGATCCACGCCGTCCCCAGCATGGTGTCCCAGATGAGGCCTTTGTTCCAAACCTCCACGATGAGCCCCAGGTCCAGGCGGTTGATCTCACTGCAACACGGAGTACACGTGTCTGAGATAAAGCTTTAAATGACGCGAGTCTTCCGGACAGAGACTGCGACTCGCGGTTCCTCGAACAGCATCAGGACAACTGTATTTTTTTTTTTTTTTTTTTTAAATCTTCACGAAGAGAGCGGCTGGTGAGGGAACAACTGTTTACAGCTGCTATAATGTAAGCGAGAACAGGAAGTAGTCTTAATGGCTGTTCCACAACCTTAAACGTTGTTATTTTCATATTAAATTCAATAATAGTGCGATTTATTCTTCTTTAATTAATAAGAACTGTAAATCGCCGGCAAATCGCTTGGGCATAAGTGAAATAAAAGACTTCAGGATGTGGTCATTTCAGGAAAAGAAATAATTCGGGTGGTAACAGTACCTCCGCTTCGTCACACCCCATCGCTAATTTGTTGGCAAATGCAAAAACACACAATTTGTGATTAAAAATTATCCATCTTTAAAAAAAACAAAAAAAAACAAAAACAAAATAAATGAGTATCTCGGAACAACATTTTTGCTCTACAGAATGACCTCACGCGTAACCGAGCTTTCCCACGCTTTCTGGAAATCTCTAGAAGCACCGCCTGTAGTAGATCAGATAATAAGACTAGATGAGATCATTCAAAGGAAGCAGGAGGAGGACGGGAGTGAGCAGCGCTGTATGAAAGAGCAGGGCTGATTAACATGAGCTTTCAAAGACAGCAGGTGCATCACAAGGAAGAATAACAAGCAACACACACACACACACACACACACACACACACACACACACACGTTTACCAGAGATGATAGCGATCCTCAGGGACCCTAAAATGACAGATTCCAGCAGCTCCACTCTAGCTCAAGAAGAAGCGGGAGGAGGAAGAAAAATAAGAGGGAAGAAGAACAAGAAGAGGAACAAGAAGATCAAAAGGAATAGTGACAGGAGGATGAAGGAAAAGAACAAAGGAAAGGAAGAAGAAGCAGAGGAAATGTGGAAAGAGGAATAGAAAGTGGAAGATGACGTTGTTGAAGGGGAACTGGACGAGGAAAGAAGAAGAGGCAGGGAGTCAAGAAGAAGAAGAAGAAGAAGAACAGGGAAGAGAAATTGAAAGAGGATCGAAGGAAATCTACAGCTGCACCTCAAAAAACATTTGAATATCGTGGAAAGGTTCATTTTTTCCTGCAATTTAATTCAAAAAGTGGAATTTTCACATATTATAGATTCATTCCACAAAGTGAAATATTTCAAGCCTTTTTTCTTTTAAATCTCACGGATCACGGCTCACGGAAATCAAACATCCAGTGCCTCAAAATATTACAATAAAGAACTTATTTATTTATTTATTTATTTATTTTAGATGCACTTGTAGAAGAAGAAGAAGAAGAAGAAGAAGAAGAAGAAGAAGAATTACAGGAAGAAGAAGACAAGGCATAGGATGAAGAGGAGGAAGTACAAGAGGAGGAGGAAGTAGAAGATGATCAAGAGGAAGTAGAAGAGGATGAGGAGGAAGTAGAAGATGATCAAGAGGAAGTAGAAGAGGATGAAGAGGAAGTAGAAGATGATCAAGAGGAAGTACAAGAGGAGGAGGAAGTAGGAGATGATGAAGAGGAAGTAGAAGATAATCAAGAGGAAGTAGAAGATGATCAAGAGGAAGTACAAGAGGAGGAGGAAGTAGGAGATGATGAAGAGGAAGTAGAAGATAATCAAGAGGAAGTAGAAGATGATCAAGAGGAAGTAGAAGAGGATGAAGAGGAAGTAGAAGAGGATGAAGAGGAAGTAGAAGAGGATGAAGAGGAAGTAGAAGAGGAGGAGGAAGTAGAAGATAATCAAGAGGAAGTAGAAGATGATCAAGAGGAAGTAGAAGAGGATGAAGAAGTAGAAGATGATCAAGAGGAAGTAGAAGAGGAGGAGGAAGTAGAAGATGATTAAGAGGAAGTAGAAGATGATCAAGAGGAAGTAGAAGATGATGAAGGGGAAGTAGAAGATGATGAAGGGGAAGTAGAAGAGGAGGAGGAAGTAGGAGATGATGAAGAGGAAGTAGAAGATAATCAAGAGGAAGTAGAAGATGATCAAGAGGAAGTAGAAGAGGAGGAGGAAGTAGAAGATGATGAAGAGGAAGTAGAAGATGATGAAGGGGAAGTAGACGATGAAGAGGAAGTAGAAGATGATGAAGGGGAAGTAGACGATGAAGAGGAAGTAGAAGATGATGAAGGGGAAGTAGATGATGAAGAGGAAGTAGAAGATGATGAAGGGGAAGTAGAAGATGATGAAGTAGAAGATGATCAAGAGGAAGTAGAAGAGGATGAAGAAGTAGAAGAGGAGGAGGAAGTAGAAGATGATGAAGAGGAAGTAGAACACTAATGATTTGATATTTCCTGGATGCAGGCTGCTGTTCGTGCTCGCACCACCACTAGAACATTACCTTACTCCATTCTCTTTTGCAACCCTTCAATAAATAATTTCTCTGCTTCTCTCCATGTTTCTCTGACAGTAGAATGTAGAAATAAATAAATAAATAAATAAATAAATAAATAAATAAACAAACAAACAAACAAAAACAAACATGCATCTGCCCCGTCCCCCTCAGCGGATGAGCTTCGTCTCATCCTCCGCGCGCTTTGCAGGCCATTGACAGACTGAATAATTAATGAATGGATTTCTAAACGCTGCCGTTATAGCGCGCCGCTTTCCTTTCCTTTATTTACAACACAGAGGGAGGGATGAAAGCAGAACTGATCATCACTCTGCCAGTAGACATGTCCTCATGTTCCAGAGGTTTCTCTCTCTCTCTCTCTCTCTCTCTCTCTCTCTCTCTCTCCCTCTCTCTCTCTCTCTCTATATCAGTGTAACCTTAAAGGCCCAATGCAAAAGTATCCCCCCAGGCATTTCTCCCATTTTATTGCATTACAACCTATAAATTTAAACGGATTTTTAGTTGGATTTCATGTAACGGACATACACAAAATAGTCCAAACTGGTGAAGTGAAATGATCTAAATAACTTGTTTGAAAAATTTCTAAATAATTTAAAACGGAAAAGTGGTGCATGCATATGTATTCACCCCCTAGGCTATGAAGCGCCTAAATAAGCTCTGGTGCAACCAATTACCTTGAGAAGTCACAGAATTTGTTCAATAAAGGCAATCTAAATGTTACGTGATCTCAGAATCTTTACACACACACACACACACCTGTTCTGAAAGCCCCCAGAGTCTGCAACACCACTGAGCAAGGGGCACCATGAAGACCAAGGACTTCTCCAAACAGGTCAGGGAGTTGGGTTATAAAAAAATAAATAAATAAATATCTGGAACTTTGAAACATTAAAACCATTATTTTTTTTTTTAAAATGGAAAGAATATGGAACCTCAACAAACCTGCAGTTTTGCCTTGAAGAATGGGCAAAAATCCCAGTGGCTAGATATCCCAAGCTCATATCGACGTACCCAAACAGACTAGCAGCTGTAATTGCTGCAAAAGTTGGCCCTAAAAAGTACTGATTTTGGAGGGGGTGAATACTTATGCACGCTCAAGTTTTCCTTTTTTTTTTTTTTTTGGTCTTATTTCTAGTCTGTATTTACAAGGCACTGTATTCACCGGTGTTTCAGAACAAGTACTCGAATACTAATTGGCTCTCAGAACCGGGCTTTTCGTAATTACCCATCATTTCACATTTATGCCATTTAGCACATAGCTTTATCCAGAGCAACTTACAGGAGTGCATTGTAGTCTCAATCAAACACACATCCTCGTGCTAGCTGACCAAGTCAGGAACTAAGAGTACCCTCTGGTTCCCTGCGCTGCTCCCTGAGGGGACGGAGTCGTGCGCGTGATTACGTTAGCCGTAACGCTTATCGGAGAGCGAGGAACGCTAGAAGGACCTGTTCGATCAGGGGGACATCTGGCTTTCCTGAGCTCCCACTGCAACCGAATGGCATGTGACGGTTAATTAAAAACAGCCTCAGGGTAGCTACATTTTGCCTCCTGAAAGAAGACGTTTCATAACAGCCGTTCCACCGACCGTATAACGCCACAAAACTCACGCTCGTGTCATAAAAGAGCGAGGACGAACAGGATGAGTGGACGGAAAGGTTTTAAAATCAATAAGACTGCTTT